>NC_139945.1:20343926-20413926 GCF_963454915.1 Gymnoscopelus microlampas | reverse complement strand
ACTCACAACCCCCAGTTCCTTCATTGGTACTCCTCATGGGCCAAGAAAGACTGGTATTTCTACCAGCCAGAAAACTCCAAAGTACAAATGTTTCAGATTTAAGAACAATGTTTTGTACAGTAAATAACACATACACCATACCATAGTTTGACTTTTATTCTGAAATTTTGTTTGAGTTACCCAAGATCACCCCATGTGTCAGACTCACAATTAAGACAGAACACAAGGATAAGTCTACTGGATGAGTGACAAGGAGTTTACACAAAAACATCACCCTCCTCATGTAAACAAAGACTAACAAAACAGGACCACACATGAACAACAGCACCAGAGCATAATGAAGTTACTCAGTATTCAATCACTGCATGTATAATAAACTAATTTGTTGACTAAACAACAGCAAATAGGAACCAGTTATGCAACATGAGATTTAAACATTTCAAAGCCAGCTAGTGCAACAGTACAAGAACACTGGTGGCTAAAACCCACATCTCCATAAAGTAACATTTCCAGAGAGGGAGAAAACAATGTCTATTTATATTTAACTGATCCCAGAGCATTTTTTGAATGATAAGTTGTATGGGACATAATGGCCATAAATAACCACGTAAATGTTCTATCCAAGTGGAGTAAAAATGCCAAATTTGCTGTCAAGTTATTTGTTTTCTGTGAGTCCTGAGGAGCGGATAGACAGACAGACAGACAGACAGACAGACAGACAGACAGACAGACAGACAGACAGACAGACAGGCATTATCCAAAAGTGACGGCCAGAAAGACAAACAGACAGACAGACTGGGGCTTGGCATGGGGCCAAGTGAAGACGGCTGACCGTGGAGATTACGCGGTATTGAAGTCGTGTTTCCCTTTTACAAGAATACAGCACATTGTTTATAAATTTAGCAAAGACCATCCATCATGGAGTTGACATTGGGTTGTCCCTCCCTGGCCAATATAGAAGCTAAAGAGGAAGACCGCTATAGGAGTTACGCAAACAGAGGGACAGTGATCAAGGCTGTTACACATTCTTGCAGTAATGTGATTTACTTTGACGTTTGCATACTTTTGCACGACTGAGACACTGACTGTCATTGAAGGATACTTGGACGTTGACCTTTGACAATGATTTGCTTATCTTGTAAAGTGTCATCATCCTATCACTGTCCTTGTCCTATGGGGCACATTAAACCAGAACCAATTCCTGTATGTCCTCAGTGGTGGAAAAAGTACTCACATTTTTTTTACTTAAGTTAAAGTATCAATACTGCAATGTAGAAATACTCTGTTACAAGCAAAAGTCCGGACTTCAACATTTACTTGAGTAAAAGTACAAACGCATTGGTATCAAAATGTACTTAAAGTACCAAAAGTAATGAGTAGGCCTACTCATTATGCAGAATGTCCCATTTCACAACTTTTCAAATGTATTTCAAATCTTTTGAAAATGGCAGATCTACAAGCTCCTGTGAGCTTAGATCGTCTATTTTCAAATGGCCCAAATGTATATAGGGCTGAAGGTTAATGTATGTTTTGTATTAATCATAAAAATCAACAAAGTAACTAGTAACTAATAATAATAATAATGTTTATTGTCCCCAAGGGTTAAATTGTCTTCACAAGGTCTGTTCGTTAAGACAACAAAAACAACATAACAACATAACAACAAAAACAACATATCACAAAGACAAACCTTTTTCCACTTCAAGGTCAAAGTAGCGATACAGGGGATGATCAGTGTCATTTGTTATTGAAAATGCTATGCGTGTGCTGGCCTTATTGTTCATATCAGCAAGTGTGGGTATGGGAAGTCCGATGATTTTGGAGGCAATACGGGTGATACTGTAAAGTTTGTTTCTGTTAGGCATGGACAGTATGGTAAAAAAAAACATGCGGAACAATACAGTAAAACGGGTTGAATGATGCTTTTGTACAGTAATAGCAGAAGATGAGGGGCAACAGATAATGATCTTAACTTGCGGATCACATAAAGTTTTTGCTGAAAACGTTTATGGATAGATGTAATGTGTTGATCAAATCTAAGTCTGTTGTCCAGTGTGAGTCCAAGATATGTGAAACTGTCAACCTGTTCTACTGTTTTACCATGAATGAGGAGTGGCTTGAGTCCAGTTTGGGTTGTGTTAATGACCAGTTCTTTTGTTTTGTCCACATTCAACTCTAAGTAGTTGTCAGTGCACCACTGTGTGAAATGAGAGATGGTGTTATGGAAGTCCGTAATAGAGTTATTGTCATTGAGCAGTCCAAGAATGGCAGTGTCATCAGAGTATTTAAAGTATGTGATGTTGGTGGGTGAAGGGCTGAAACACTCATTTGTGTATAATGTGTAAAGGAAGGGACTGAGAACACATCCCTGAGGGGCACCTGTGTTGGTAATGACAGTTGATGAAAATGATGAGCCTACTTTAACTGTTTGTGGTCTATTACTCAAATAATTGTGAATCCTGTGGATGAGGAGTGGGGGGATGCTGAGGTGATGCAGTTTCTAAAGTTTTCAAATAATTGTTGTGGAGTAAAAGTATAATATTTGCCTCTGAGGTGTAGTGGAGTAAAAGTAAAAGTACTGAAAGTTGGAAATACCACTAGTAAAGTAAAATACCTCAAAATTGTACTTAAGTACAGTACTTGAATAAATGTACTTAGTGACTTTACACCACTGTACGTCCTACATACTGGCAATAAAGTGATTCAGAGTTCTGAGAACAAATACAATGAATCAGTACAATGAATTATTTTGCCAAACCAAATATTGAACTTTCATTAACTGATAACAGACAGGATCAGAGGTACAGTAACTATGTCTGGACCGGTACTATTACAGAAAGTTAGAGTGGGCGGTGGAAACCCGACTTTCTCTGGAAACCCGGCTTGCTCATAAGAGTTAAGAGCGAAGATAGGCTATGTCGTTGCTGTTATCATGCCGGCTCCTCCCTTCACACGTGTTTCTTTGAACCATAGGAGTTGTATAGATTACAGACATGTTGAGAAGTAGGGGAACAGAACAGTGACATGGAAGAGAGGATGAGGAATTATGGAAGTGGGGACAGCTGTGGTCGTAATCCTTTAATAAAGAAAATTACAGGATATATATCTCTGCTGTCCAGCAAAAAACTGTTAACTCCAAAATGTTAATTTTTCAGGAAATTAAATAAAGTGGAGTTAGGAGGTTTTGTTCATCATTGATAAGAACAGCTGAATGGACCTCCAAGCTCACAATGAGGTTGGAGGTCAAAAGGGGGTGGGGCCTGGAGTCAGCAAAACCAGCTAACTCCGGTGGACTTAGCTGCTTTAGCAGAAAGTTTGAGGATCCAATGGAGTTAGCTGGTTTTGTCAGAAGCGCTGTATTATGCTTTTCATTGGTTCAATATTGTTTTTTACCAACACACAGACGTAAAGGGTGTTCAATGGCCCTGATTTATGGAAAAAAAATGCGAAAGCGTCCAAATGGAGTTAGCTGGTTTCTGCCGGACAGCAACGAATATTTTTTAAATTACAAATATATTTTTGTTTTGATTTAAGGGTATGATTTATTGATTTCAATAGCTGAAAAGAGATTTTATAAGTCAAGTTTAGCCTGTTCTGAGGAGATGAGGGGGTAAGAGATGGGCATATTATGACGGGAGAATATGGGAAATGGAGAGGACAGAGGAGAGAGAAGGGGGGAATGCAGTCCTTCCCAGGAGCAGTGCAGTGATGGGTGGAATTCTTTCAGCAGGGACAGGAAATGGGGGCGGAAGGGGTTGAAGACTTGTATTTGCGCATCTGTACTTGCGTGTGAATTTGCAGCATTGCAAGCCAAGGCCATGTGGGAATAGTAAATGCGAAAATCCCAGATATTTCGCATAACACACACAGAGCACACATTAAAAGTCCTTAAACGCACACAGATATAAACACACACACAATTGGTCATAATTGACCCCATGTGCGTCAGTGAGCCGGGTTGACTCAGTCCAGAGCCAGACTCTGCTATAGCCTACTGTTATGGATATGAACGATCATAATGCTGTGAGGCCTCATTGTACATGGAGAGGTTACAGAGGCCCTGCCTAGGGCTCTATCAGACATTTACAGAAACACACAAACACAAGCTGTCAACTGTGTGTGAGGGGCCAGCACTGTCCTATACAGGCACACGCACAAGCACGCACTAACACACACACACACACACACACACACACACACACACACACACACACACACACACACACACACACTCACGCACGTCGCACACACACGTGCACCCTTACTTTTAACTCTATATGGCGCACACACGCACACGCACACACACACGCACACGCACACGCACGCACGCACGCACACCACGCGAACGTGCGCACACACACACACACACACACACACACGCGCGCGCACGCACACACACATGCACACTCACATGCACATGCAGGCACCAGAAGCATGTGGCCACCACAAAGAGCCCTGTCACATGTAGAACAGATACATACCAACACGGTGATGTCAGTTTGTTCATCACTACTATACACTGCACAGCTATTCATCAGAAATGCTACAGCTGAAGGCCACAGCTATCACTCGTGTTGGGTCTATTCACCAACTATCAATTTTTGTTCAAGGTCGGTACACTGAGATATGGTCATCATCAAGATTGTTACAAAAATGTCATGTCCTTTAGATATATGCTATTTGAAAAAACAAAACATGAAAGCATGTTCTTTGAACTTCAAACTGTCCAATTATACTGATCTGATCTGCTTCTGTAAACTGTATGTTTGTGTTTTAATCTACTTTGAGTGCCACTTGGGTGGAGTTTATCACATGCGGATGGGATGACATAAGAATATTATCTCACAAATACCAATTGTCCCAGAAGTGTTTCAGTACACTGTTAAGACAAAGGAGCAAACATATGATACAGCTGTGTCTAAGTCACAATATTACAAGATGGTTTTAGTGTTTTATCAGACTATTTATCAGGTCAAGCACTTACAGTTCCTATTCCACTGACTGACATATCAATAACTCATACTGTATGTTTTGACCTGGGTCAAATAGTAGGCTATTTGCCAATGCCTTTGTGTTTTCTTCATAGCCAATTTAGGGGCCAAAATATACATGTCCTCCCACAGACAGTGGCCGTACAAGTTCCACAAAGGTTAGGCTAATTATTGATTTTACTTACTGTGATCGCCACGGGGTCATGCCTATGTTCCCTCAGCCCTATGTTCCCTCAGCCCTATGTTCCCTCAATCCCTAACAATTTTATTTTATCCAAATTAGTCCCTATGTTCCCTCAGCCCTATGTTCCCTCAACCCTATGTTCCCTCATCCCGAATTAGACCCTATGTTCCCTCAGCCCTATGTTCCCTCATCCCAAATTAGACCCTATGTTCCCTCAGACCTATGTTCCCTCATCCCAAATTAGACCCTATCTTCCCTCAGCCCTATGTTCCTTCAGCGTCACATATGGCCCTTCCATAATGTGCTGTTGGGGTCACCTGTTGGGTTCCCCCGGGCTCCCCAAGGTATCCCCCAAAGGTATAAGACTATATATAGATATATTATTAGTAAGTTATAAGTTATAAGACTTCATAAACTTCTCTTTACACCGATGATGATGGTGACCACAACATTAAATTGTGGCTACGTGGTGCAGCTCCGACGGCCTGCTACTCCGAAAGCCCACCAGTATGACAGCCGTCCCTGGGCGCGGAGGTGGACCGGGGACCCCCGGGGGTCCCTGGCTCCGGAGGCTTAACTCGACCGGTCTGTCGGTGGGGTCAGGCCTCTCCAGCCAGGGACCCCCGGGGAGGCCTCGACCCGGCCCAGGGAGCCCCGAACCTGGGTACTCGCTCCAGTCCGGGGGGACCCCTGCCTCCGGGGTACACGAAGGCAGGGGCGTTAAGTGAGCGTTAAGTGAGCGTTAAGTTAGGTCCCCGCGGTGCCCAAGCACCGCGGGGACCTGGTGGTACAAACCAGAATAGTCGCCCGTGGGACTATTCTGAACTTAGCGCGTCGGGCCCGGCTCACCGGCCGGTCCCGCGTACCCACGCTTAAGCACCCCTCGGCAATAAGTCGGGGGGGGGGGGTCCCGCGGCCTACAGACCGCAGGTACCTGGTGGTACAATCGGTGCCGCAATAGTTATCACGCCCATTAGCAGGGTCTTGTTTCCTCGCTGAAGATTGTCTTCTTCCCTCTATGGTCTGAGCTGATTTCATTTCTCTTGGCTATGGTTTCGCTAGGTAGCTGGTAGGGACAGTGGGAATCTCGTTCGATTAAAGGAGAATTCCGGTCATTTTAAGTGTTATGTTTGACGTGTGTCAAATCATTTACCAACGTATAAATGAAAATCGCGTTACTCCACAGAGCCCCCTATCAACCCCCACCGTTGGCATTATAGGAGGATATAGGATAGCCCAAATTCGCCTATTTTAACCAATGCAAAGTCTGTTTTTTTGCTTCTAGTACTCATTGTTGAGTCCCATGATAATGTAACAGGCGCTAAAACTCCCGACAAGCTAACGACTAATAACAAACGAGCTAACGCTGGGGCTGCTTATCTCTCTGCATGGCAGCCCCAGGTTGCCAGGTCGGGAGAGAAACCAGCAACCAGCATTAGCTCGTTCTGTTATTAGCCGTTAGCTTGTCGGGAGTTTTAGCGCCTGTTACATTATCATGGGACTCAACAATGAGTACTAGAAGCAAAAAAACAGACTTTGCATTGGTTAAAATAGGCGAATTTGGGCTATCCTATATCCTCCTATAATGCCAACGGTGGGGGTTGATAGGGGGCTCTGTGGAGTTACGCGATTTTCATTTCTACGTTGGTAAGTGATTTGACACACATCAAACATAACACTTAAAATGACCGGAATTCTCCTTTAACTCGGACGCAGCCACTGCTGAGTTGCGGGACAACCGCGGCGCCGGGCACAACCCACATAGATATGTAGCTGCTCGCGGGTTCATCTCAAGTTTGCCCGCCCCCAACCCCATCAAGGTAAATTGCCTTGTGGGTCTACAATCGGGAACTTTGGTTTACTCAACTCCTGCGTGCGCCACCTATGTTGTCTACACCCATATCAGTTACTGTCCCGGCGTGGTCACTTGGCAGTGACTGCATGCCCAACTCAGACGAGTCTGCAGCGCCCTTTAAGACAAGCATATGCTACTGGCAGGATCAACCAGGTAGGCCTCCTGTTCCGCCACAGAGACAGGAGGCCGGGGCCTCTCTGCACGTGGTCCCTCCGCGCCTTGTCGGCAGCGTCCGCCGAGCAACCAGAGGTGCACCAGAGGTGCACTAGAGGTGCCAGCGGGTCCCTTGCAAGAGCTAGGGCTACGATTGCCAATCGGTCAGAATCAATTGTGGGTTCCATGGCCCTTGCAGGCGGCGTGGTTCCCGGAACACAGTGCTTTGACTAGAGTGGCCACCGTGGCCGACGGCGGGCCCTGCATTCGGGCAGGCCTGCCATCCGTCCCGAGCATCCGCACGCCGGATCAACATATCCGGTCTGGGAAAAGTTGCCGATTGTACCGGGAGAGAATTTCAAAAGAGGGGGCCATGGTGGACCCCAGATCCTCCTGGGCTCTCCGAGGACCTCCAGGGCACCCGTCCACCCGGCCGTGCCCGAGCGGAGGCCTCTGTCTTCCCATAAGCCCGATGGCCACGTGGCCTCCAATTTCATGGCTCTTTCCCCCCCTGTCGGGGAGGGGGGGAAGGGACCCATGGCCATCGCCGCTCGGCCCACCCGGGACGCCCCAGACGGAGCCTCGCGTCGGGCATCGCCACGGCCAAGCTCCACAGGTACGTTCTAGAGCGAGTGGGCATCCCGACCGGGAGACTTTTTCACAGGAGGGAGGCAGGGACGAGCGGGACGCCTCTGGGCCACGGGGAGGGGACAGGGAGGTACGACGTGGAGATCCAGGGCAAGCCCCAGACGAGGCTCCGTCGCCCTAGCTATCATATGGCACCAGTCGGCCCTTGTCCGTAGCTTCCCCCTCTCCACCAGGGGAGAGCCAGGGAGCCCAGGGCGACCTGAGGCTGCAACACTTCAGGCTGCAACCCCCAGGATCCATGGCCCTGCGAGGCACGGGGACGCCCCCGAATATGGTGCACCATGTCCGGCCATGGTCCCTAGCTTCCCCCGAAAAAGCGCAGATCGACAAGCCGAAAAAAGTTAGAATTTTAGGCCGGGGGTCCTCCAGGGGTTCCCCGGGGACCTTTGGAGCCCATGCGGACACTTAGAAAAAAAAATCGAAAATTTTCAAAGAACCATGATTTTGGGGGTCTGTGCCGCCCCGTCGCTACCCCAGGAAGGTGCCTCTTCCTCGGCATGATCCCTAGCTATCCTATGGCACGAGTCGGCCCTTCTCCCTGGCTTCCCCCTTCCAGCAGGGGAGAGGCCAGGAGCCCTGGGCCACCGTCTGAGCCTGAGCCACCGTCCCTGGGCGCGGAGGTGGGCCGGGGACCCCTGGGGGGGACCATGGACCGGGGAGGGCGCCGCCTTGTGGACACGGCCGGTATTGCGCCCCGCGGCCACCACAGGCTTATCCAGGCTTGTGGATCTGCTCTTCTTCCACGGCAGGACTTTGTCCCTTTTCCAGACCCACGACCGGGGAACCCCGGGGGTCCCCGCCGGCCGCCCTTACCCACCTTGGGAGCCACCGTCCCTGGGCATGGAGGTGGACCGGGGACCCCCGGGGGTCCCTGGCTCCATGTGGACACTTAGCCCCATCGCTTCCCCCAGGAAGGTGCCTCTTCCTGGGAATGGTCCCTACCTATCCGATGGCACCAGTCGGCCTAGTGCCTCCCGGCACAGTGACGGGTTCACACTCGCCCGCTCTACCCGCCCCGGGAGACACCGTCCCGGGCACTGAGGTGGTCCATGGACCCCTGAGGGACCATGGACCGGGGACGGCGCCACCTGTGGTCGCCGGTGGTACCCACGACAACAGGCTTTTACAGGCTTTTACAAGCTTGTGGATCTGCTCTTTTTCCACCCTTTTTGAGCCCGGATTCCGGCTTTCGGACCCGCGGGGCGTCGGAGCCGCGCCACGTAACCTTAAATTGTACGTGTTGAAAGCATATGTTCTGGGGGTACGTATACGTGTACATTATGTCACAAGGAAAACTTGACCATGGTGACCATGACCATGACTGACCATGATGCTGACCATGCTACTGACCATGATGCTGACCATGATGCTGACCATGATGCTTGGGCAACATGATTGGCCAAACTTAATTGCTTTGACCTGGTCAGCTAAGACACATTAAACCCACGGTTCTCAAAGTGGGGTCCACGACACATGGCCAGGGGGTCCGCGAAATATTTCACAGATTAAAAAGAAACAAAAAACATTTGTTTGATTAAAAATATTTTTTGATTATTATTTTTTATGGGGGGGGGGGGGGGGGGGGCTAGTGAAAGTTGCATAAGTTCTTACTGTAATGGTGTATGCGATATGAAATGTGAGCTTACAATAATCACAGTAATCCTTAATCATATTCCATCATATTCAAAGGCTTTTGCAGTACACGGGTATTTTCATAAACGCAGATATTTCGTTTTCGTTTTTGAAAACCTCCGCGTCTACACGGCCCTGTTTAAAAAAATCTCTCTGTCCACACGACAACGGCTAAACGTTAACGGCTAAATGCAAAAACTCCGTTTACCGTGTCCACACGGGAACACATAGCCGGAGTTTTTAAAAATCTACACTGTGGCAGGAGTTTTCCAAAAGATGCGTTTACATGGAGCAAAAACGCGTTTGCGTGTGGACGAACCCCCCAAAACGCATATAAAAAGCTACGTTTATGAAAATACCCGTGTACGTAGCCTCAGAGAGACAGACTCCAGTCACTTTCAAATTAGAGCACTGCAAAGGGCAGGTGTGTGTGTCTGTTTATAGCTGACGCTCGTTGACGCTCGTTAATGTTATAGGCATCAGAGGCAATTATGCTTTTGCACTGTCAAATATAGGCCAACATCTAATCTAAGATTAGTGGGACTCATTCAAATGACCACCAGTGAGTCCCGGGACTCACTTCATTGAAAACCTAACAACATCAATGTATACATATTAGATGTATTAGATATTTATTAGATATTACATTGGTATTAAAGCTATTTTATTTGATTAGATATGTGATGTTGTTACCTGACAATTAGTTGACTTTTGGTGAAAATATATGGTATATATGTCGGTATCGGTTGATATCGGCAGAGGTGGACGAAGTATTCGACCCCAGTACTTGAGTAAGAGTACAGATACTCCTTGGTCAAATTCACTCCACTATAAGTAAAAGTAGCTCAGTCAAAATGTTACTCAAGTAAGAGTAAAAAAGTAATTGTTTTTAAATATACTTAAGTATTCCAAAGTACATGCTTTGAAAAATACTTAAAGTACAAGTAGAAGTAGAAGTAGAAGTACATTTCTTAATTTTGATATCAATGAATTGCTGTAATATTTTCACATGAATTTATAGGACCTTGTAACTCTTGTTTCAGAGAAGTACTGTAACTCTCTGAAACCACCTGCACTGCATGCACTGATGTGCTTGCTTCTAGACGTTATACAAAGCCTTCAGAAACACCTATAAAAACATAGAAATGACTGAGGAACCAGAACTAAATACTTTTACTCCTATACACCCATACAAGATGTAACAAAGAGGCGAGCGGAGGGGGGAGCCAGAAACACGGCTAGTGTGAGAGCAGAAGTTAGGCCAATTGCATTTTAAGGAAGAAAAAAAACAGCCAACCTAAAGACCAAACCGCACCAATGCAACTAGTCGCAACTCCTTGCAACAAAACCGTTTTAAGGTCAACCACACCAATGCAACTCCTTGCAACTGCCATTGGGGTTAATGGTTGCAAGTAGTTGCATGTTGCAACTCCTTGCAACATGCATGGCGAAACATTGTTGTGGATGTGGAGTGGGCTTAAAAGTACTCAGTACTTTATAGCCTTCCTAAAAATATACTAGAGTAAAAGTAAAAAAATCTAATACTCAAGAAAAGTACAGATCCTCAGAATCTGTACTCAAGTACAGTACTCAAGTACAGTAGAGTTGGACAATATCGGAATATCGGATATTGGCAAAAAAGTCAATATCGAACATCCCTAACAATAAGTTTATCATTTTTTAATTGAAGCACCTACTAAAGTCACCTTTAGACTGGTCATTTTACATGTCTGTTTTTATTAGGACTGTAGAAGTGTTCATTTTCTGAAGTCTGAACCATTAAGATCAGTTACTTGAAAAGTGTTCTGTCACGTTTTACACAAAAGCAATTTTAATAAAATTACTATTGGCACATGATTCATATAGTAGTAGTGGTTTCTGTTTATGACTATGAAATGGGTCTGATTTTGATTGAAACGTTGTTTAATACAGATAGTTCCAATGGCATCTAAATGTACACATGTGGTTGTAAGTATATGCTTATCGCTGCTGCGAGGATGAGGGGAATACTTTTATCAGTCATAGGAAAATTATAGGTAAATTATTTTATTTTATCCATTTCAACCTAAACTTATAGAAATCGTTTTGATGACTGAAGCAAATAACCACTCCTGATATTTACATAATACTGACATGATACTGACCATGATACTGCCATAATACTGACCATGATACTGACATGATACTGACCATGATACTGACCATGATACTGACCATGATACTGACAGACAGACAAGACAAGACAAGACAAGACAAGACAAGACAGACAAGACAAAACAAAACATTAGAATATTACATGGGCTGATGGAACATAAGGCTGAAGGAATATAGGGCTGAGGGAACATAGGGCTGAGGGAACATAGGGTCTATTTTGGGATGAGGGAACATAGGGTCTGTTTTGGGATGAGGGAACATAGGGTCTATTTTGGGATGAGGGAACATAGGGTCTGTTTTGGGATGAGGGAACATAGGGTTGAGGGAACATAGGGTCTAATTTGGGATGAGGGAACATAGGGCTGAGGGAACATAGGGCTGAGGGAACATAAGGCTGAGGGAACATAGGGCTGAGGGAACATAGGGTTGAGGGAACTTGAGTACGCTCCCATGGCCACGTGTGATGGCCACACCAGCTGACACTCAAAGTTGGTAAAACATGGTGGACACTTGTCTTTTTTGGTTTATTAATTTAGTTTATATTTATTTTCAGCAAACTACATACTACATGCATAAAGGACTACACACAACCGGTTAAAGGACATACTGTTTATTGCAAGTTTGATGATAAAGTTACTGACTGGAGGGTATATCCATTAAGTTCTTTTGTTTGGGTCAAGTTGTTTTATCGGGAGTAATTTAATTGGTATTTAAGTTTATTTTGGTTTGTTGAGTTATCAGTTCTGAGGAGTGTTGAAGTTTAGATTGCTGGCCATGGAAAGGCCTAGCTGCTTCACAGGTGCTTATAAGGAGCTGATTAGTAATTGGACTGCACCATGTCCCCTGTGCATAAGGGGAGGGGAAGGAATTTATTATAAGTTTGAATGTATTACTACACGTATGAAAATGTATTGGCATTTCAGTTGTATGTCATTTCTTTATTTAATATGAGTTAGTGCTGTAGTGGATTATGTTGTAGCTATTTGTAGTCTGTTTAAATGTTATTCTTTGTCTTCCCCTTTGTGTCAAGAGTGGTCTGATCACCCACTATATATGTTCCCCTCATGTCTCATTTGGTTAGTTCAGTGTTGATGTCAAGTTGAGTTCTGTATTGTCTTCATTTGTTTTGGGCCAAAATTAAAGTGTTGTCTTATATTTATGAAAAAAATGAAAAGATAAAAAGGAATTTTAAACAAACTACACACTTGTCCTGGTGTCTCTCTTGCCGACCAACTCCGGTCCCTTACACTTACACACCAACGATTTTTTTTACAGAAAATATTTTGATTTGTTTAGATGGGGGAGTGCAGCTGCATATAATACGACTAATGCTGGGTGTGTTTAATGTGGGTGTTATTGTGCACCATTATGGACGACTCTTCATGCTGGCATCTAAATGAAATAGACTTTAGAATTAATGTTATAACCTTCAGCTACTTTTACCCATGTGTGACATGTCAAAAACTGTGGGAAAAAAGGGTCTATTGCCTATCTCTTTGCATAATGAGATAGACAGATGTTAGATAAATAACTTCCAAATGGAGTAAGAGAGTTTCGGTTTGACACGTAATGACACACGATGGATCATGTAGATATTATTATGCTCTGGTGCATACAGCACCTCTTCATAATCCATTACCAGACAGAACAAAATTCCATTATTTCCCAACTTCCTTTTCATTAAGTGCAGTGTGTGGGAAGCTCTTAGATTATAATGACTTTTTTAGAAGGAGCGTCTTCAAGGATAATGAGAGAGACAGAGGAGGGTGGGAGAGTGAACAAGAATGACTCAGACAAAGAGGCCCAAAATCTGGAAAGATGAGGGCGTGTGGTAGAAAGAAAAGTCAGTAGTATCTTCAGAATTCACACAGGGTGCCCCCATCAGTCTACAATCAGTACTGTAGGTACAGTGGCCCTCTCCAAATCCCAGCCTGCCCATGTCAGCCTTAAGAAGATTATCTTTTCTATATATACACTCACCACAGAGAACTTCTCTGAACACAGAGCAAGGGAGATTACTGACAGAAGATACAATGCTCACACAATTGTTTACTTTGGCCGTTGATTTCCTTTAGCCTTGTGTTCTTAAATAATGTCCCAGGTTCAAGGTATCTTTATTGTTATATCTTGTGCGCAAGTACATACAAATACAAGTACAGTAATCCAACAATCGGGGAAAAAACAAGAAAAAGACCCTAGAATTTGTGCTGCTCACTGAAAAACAATACCATGGACAATTATTTTACAGTGAATGTGTCAGTTGTGTTTTATTATTGGATTTTGTACAATCTAATTTTTTATATAATATTATTGATATAAAAAATGTAAGCTCGGTCGGGTCTTTGCCAGACATACTTGCTGTGGAAAACTGGAATAGTGTTACTGGGTGCTACTGTACAGTCCATGACAAGCAGACTCAGAATTGAGCAAGGCAGTTAACCCCAGTACTGCCCAGTTGCCAACAGTAAAAATAGATGTTGTGTGGGCAGCTCAAAGGAGTTAATAGGTATAGCAGTGTGTGAATGGAGATGGATTGTGATGAAAAAGAAACACATCCTCAGCAAAACTTCACTTGTTTACTAAGATAAAATAAATACCGATAAAGTGAGGTAAAAACTGTGGTTATGAGACTTGCTTCAACACGTGTTCTATGTTGTCACAGTTCACTGACTCACTGCCAGTCAGCTCTGTCTCAGACCTCCAGACTCATCTGAACAAACAATAGGGATGACGGTTTAACGGAACTCCAGAGAAGCCACTGCTGTTGTGACATCATCAATGACCATTTCTTCAGAATCAACTAAATTTATTGTTTAGTCACCAGTTTCACCACCACAAAACAACAGTGTGGGTACTGTACAGTATTTTCCCTGGTCAGTACGTGTATAAGATTAGCTGAGTCACAACTTAAGTGTGTTAGTTACAGTACACGTTGAGAGTGGGAGAGAGTGTGTGTGTGTGTGTGTGTGTGTGTGTGTGTGTGTGTGTGTGTGTGTGTGTGTGTGTGTGTGTGTCAAGGACTATTTAGGAACTGGGTGAATGACTGCTCCAACTGGTCTTCCTGGAGCCAGTGTTGCAGGATGGGAGGAGATCAGGAATTGAGTCACACACAGGGAGCATGGCATGACAGGAAACTGTAAAAACAGGTTCTGTGAATGATGTCTTGAGCTTCCTCAACTATCAAATGCACCCCCACCAAGACCCCAAGCGTAGCATCATTTGAATCTCCAAATATCCCGCAACTCTCAAAATAAGGTTCACCTTGAAGTGGTTGATCATGTATTGCTTTTATTTAGATACTTTCACAACCTATAGTGAACAATTAGAAAACGCAACCCTTCTCCAGACGGAGAAGTCAGATTTGCAAAGGGCGAACACCGCCCTCCCCAAAAAACAAACAAAAACAATAAAACAAAGGAACAATAAATTGTACATTATTTTACTTGACTTACAGGCCTTTCCCCTTCAAAGTCCTCACGGGATTGAGTTAATAGTAGATGTTGGTTAGTTTGAATCTTTATACACAAAAAATACAAGTCTTTTCTCCTCTCTTTACACTGTTACAGGTTTCTGTATCCCAAGAGGTGAACGAGAGTAATAACATATTCCTATAATATAAAACAAATAATTTCAAAAAGGTCAAGTGAGCACATATATTTACCAGAGTATCAAAAAATAAATTAAAACAATATTTTACGTGAGATGGACAGATAGCCGGTAGCTTCCCAAGTAGCTGAACTACTTCAGCTGGTTGTACAATCTACGCCTTCGGGTGTCAAGAGCATGTTTGAGGCCAAACTCTACATTATGTCGGAATAAGAAGTTTCAAAGCTCCCGTTTCCAGTGATTCTGCTAAAACAATACGATTTACCTTTTTTCCAACAAACCCTTTGAAGCATAAAAAGCAAGGTAGTGGTTAACAATTGATTCTTGCCAACTGAAAATCCATCCCCTCCCAGACCCACCTGCTGTAAAGCTGAAGCTCATTAAAGCAGGATGAGGACTGGACAAAATAATCATTTTCTGAGAAGAGTTATTCATTTTGTCACTGGAGAGGGGGCTTAAACTTCTCAGAATCCTGAGAGATAAACCATTCCGAATTCCAACATTCCTCTCTACTATCTCAAGTGTGCAATTAGAAGGATTTTTGCATTTGCATAGTAACTACTCATCTGGAGTGTTGAGCCGAATTTTTACTTGTCATACGGCCGACAATAACTGATATTCAGTTTAAAGTTTCAGTTCACTTTAATGTCACACATCAGCTGGAAGAATACAATCTGTCTCATCTTCCACTATGATGGCCCAGGCAATAAGCTTGCCAATTTTTACATTAGAGATTTGAAAACACCACTCATCTGAAAACTTTTGTAAGGCTTTATTTCAAGAGAATTCTAATATAATCCATGATAAACTTAAAGCCAAAAGGTGAATGAACTGCACATCACTAAGATTAAACACTTGAGGACCAAATGGTCGTTCATTTTGAGGAAAAGATAATATTCCTTCATGAAACGTCAAATGCTGTAAGAGTACTTGAAAGTCCCATTATGTTCGACTTAGTCCTACAGCTAAATTTGCCCAGCTTGATGATGCATTTAATGACAGCCTATGCTGACTGGCGTACAAGAGGACACACAAGGTGGAGAGGAAGAGAATTTTACGGTATTTCTGAGGTATGATAATAATGAACATTAAACAAACGAACAAAATGAACATTAAAACGTTAAATATTCCTCAGAGGTCATCCTCAGAGTAAACAGACTGACGGCACAAATGAGTAAAACAACTTAAAACAGTTTTTTTATCAAGTAAAACAGAGTTAAGTTGTAGTTTTTTTTAGGTCTGCAATTATTTTTTACAGGAAAATGATGCATGGCAGTGAGTGCATGCTGATGTGATTTATTAGAGTGGACAGAAGAAAAAAAAAAAACGATTCAGACCGGCAGTTCAGACCGCGACAATACGTAGGACTCAAGTTGAATAATGTCAAATAAAAGAGAAGCAAATGAAAAAGTCAAGTGCATCATCGTCCTTAGCATAAAAGGGTGGAAAAACATGAACGTGTGAAATTGATGGAGCGATGAAGAGAAGGCTAGCTAAAGGTACAATCTATTTCAATGCATTTCTGCTGCCTGTATAGTTGTAGCAATAAAGCATGGAGATGATTAAGAGAAATCATTTATATATACATCTTTCGGTTTCCTTTAAAATAGATATTTGTCATCCAAACCTCCCACCCAAAAAATCCTAACTCTTTTATAGAATCTGCTCTGCAACACTGTCTTAGGTTATGTGTGTGTCTGTGTGTGAGATGTGTAGGTGTGCGAATGACGTCATCAAAAACGTTCATAAAGGTTCGTCTTGAACCAGTCCGACAGGCAGGTTTGTTGCCTCAGTGCGCTCTTCATCTCCCTCCTCTTCCTCATTGTTCAGTGTTCAGAAATTCTAAAACGACACGCCTGACCGACCTGCAACATGGACGGGCTGCGAACTGGGCTGGCAGGGTCAGGGGTCACTGACAGAACGGTGAAGCAGTGGGATCGAAGCCCTTGAAAACCTCCTTCAGAGAGGCATTGTCCTGTTCCACGGTGGCCTGGTCAGGCTGAGCCGGGCTGCTGCCCCCGAACGGACTGCCTGTCCCGCTGGGCTTGGCGGCCTGTTTCACCATAGTGAACAGAGAAGACACAGGCAGGTTGTGGACCCCGGCAGGTGCCTGATCTGGAGTGGCTCCAGAGGGGCCCTGACCCCCGGCCACGGAAGCCCCAGCTACAGCAGGCCCGCCTTGAGGTGCGGAGTTAGGTGATGGTGCCGGTTTGGGCCGCGGCCTGTTGTAGCTGTTGTATCGATCTGTTGCTTGCTCTCCGCTTTTCTCTGGCTCTGGCTGATCCAGTGCCGACTTCCGCACAAACAGGGGCTCTTTAGACTTGGGTTTGACTGTTGCGGTTTCAGCAGGCTTGGAATCAGCACTGGCTGAACCAGGAGAACCATTACTAGCACCAGGACTGTCTGGTTTGTTAGTCCGTGGATCATAGAGACTGATGCCACTTAGAACGCTTGCACCCCCTGGCGCCCCAGCCCCACGCCCTGCCCCACCTGAGGAGAGCAGTCTGGGGTCATAGGGTGCAATCGTTGCGGAAGAGCTGCTGGAGGTCGACGCCGGAGGGGTAGAGGAGAGAGGAGGGCTAGGCGAGGGTTCTGAAGGCTGCTTCAGAGCTGATTTCTGAGGCTGCAGACGGGGGTCGATAGGGGCCTTGCGGGCCATGCGTGGGTCAACTGGCTTATCTACAGGTGCAGGTGGCACTGAGGGAGGAGGACCCAGTAATGATAAAGGAGGAGGCGGCGTGGGGAGGAGGGGGGTCGAGGACGTTTGAGACGGGCTGGAGTTAACCGTCTTTAAGATTCGCGAGAGCAGCTCAAAGTCCGGGATAGCAGAGGCTGAGGGAGCGGCGGGGGTGGGAGGATCGAGGGAGGGAGCTGGAGGGAGGACGGCGGGGGGAGGCTGTGTGTGAGGGAGCGCCGTGTGGAGCTGCTGCTGGACGCGTGTGAGACGTGGGTCGAGGGCCGAGATGGGCGGGATGCCCGGTGGAAGCGGCAGGAGGTCCTGCTTGGGCATGGGGATCGGAAGGAGGTCCTCGGGTGACCAGGTGATGTTCTTGGCGAAGGCCGGGACGTGGAGCACGATGTCCTTTTTGATGTGGCTGAACTGTTGGAGCCGGGAACGGGGGTCTCTCAGAGCCATGCCCATCAGAGGGTCTAAGGGGATGGGCACCGGCTTGTCCCTCAGAACCCTCTCCGTCTCCTCTTCCTCGGCTGCGGGTGTCGTGAGCGGCGGTGGTTTGTAGACTAGTGGAGGGTCCGCTTTAGGATTAGCAGGAGGGGTTACAGAGGAGCCCGAGGAACCAACCGAGACTGTGGCTGCGGCTAGCCGAGCCAGTCTGGGGTCGGCAGGGGGCCCAGTGGAAGACGGGGTCGGGGACAAGTGGACAGAGTCTGAGGTTTGGCCCGATTCGGACGCCCGGGAGAGCCGCGGGTCCCGCGCTAAGCGGGGATCCGCGGGGCGGGGCGGGGGGTGAGCGGGAGATGCCTTCTGTAGACGGGGGTCACTGGGTGGGCCGTCGGGTTTGGGAGGAGGCTTACTCTGCTGCCGTAGTGTCTTCAGGATCGAAGTCACACTGCCACCGCCATCCTCATCCTCACTGGAGTACCAGTTCCCCGAGTCACCTGGGATACAAGCAGAGAGAAACATTCATTATTAGTTGGCTGTCTGTCTGAGTATTGTCGTAGTCTGACTGTTATATCTTACTCTACTGGCCTGGAAACCAGACGAATCTGCCATTGCAAAGAGATCCCAGACTAATATCTACACAGTGATATTAGTCTGGCCATGCCAGGCTATGACTCTACAGCCTCAGAGTGTGAATGTATGTTACGCTGTCCACATTGATTCAATAGGCTGCCATTATCAAATCACAGCACTGGTCCATGAAACTTCATACGTTAGACCTCAAACTCAACATATGATGCAAGTTTGTGGTCAAAGGATAACATCAGCTACTACACAGGGTCCAGTGCAGTGGAAAACCAAAGTAAACGGCAGAGTAGACTAGAGGCATGGTGAGCTGGGACTATTAGTGAAAAGGCGACATCTGACTGTTCTAAGTTTGTCTATTCTGCCAACTGCAGGTGGGTCAAATATTTGACATCATTGCACGCAATGATTATACTGTACCGTAAATGTACACAAA
Source organism: Gymnoscopelus microlampas (assembly GCF_963454915.1). Lineage (NCBI taxonomy): Eukaryota > Metazoa > Chordata > Actinopteri > Myctophiformes > Myctophidae > Gymnoscopelus > Gymnoscopelus microlampas. Next base: position 20,394,561 of record NC_139945.1, on the reverse strand, counting down.
GCACAACTAAACAACAAATGCTACTGTTTGTTCAAATTAATTTCCCCAAGGCTCATTGTTCTCGTCGTGACTCTTCCTGATACAAACTCTTTAATAATCTTCTGGGAGCCAGTAGTCTGGTGTCTGGGACACAGTTACACAACCAAAGGGATGTTTACATTACAGTGGTCAGCAAAACCAGTCACAGGCCTGTCAGACGTGTTTCCTGCTACCAAAGTGATACGTATAGATTTAAAGCAGAACTACCAAATAGAAATGCAAAGAATACCCAATAATGGAATTATAATGGGCAGCTGTAACAATGCACAGACACACACTATTAAAATGTGTTGTGTGAACATACCAATACACACATATGTCTAGGTTATGTTGCAGTTGCACACTTGCACGTGCATGACACGCATACACAAACATAAACAGTCAAATCCTGTTTTTATTCAACTCAGATGACTGTACAAATGAGTTAAATTAAGACAAGGATTTTACTGCATACGTACACACAGACACAAAAAAAAACATTCATCAGACCATGAGCCTACATATCCGTAAAATAGCCCATGAAGGTCCCCGCTGTTTCAACAAGCTATGACTGGGATCGGGCTGGATGCTGGCTAGATAATCAAATCTTTACTACTTACGAGAAATCTCAGAACTCTTATAAAACTGCTCATAACGATAACTGCTCCTGTTTTTCATTATGGCATCAAGTAAACTTAACTTTCAAACATTTATGCCGGGACCTGATAGGAGTCAATGGGTTCAAGTTGGGTATGATTATACATGCTTATATACATTTTTTGGCTTGAGTGAAGTAAAAGAGCCTTTCAGGCCCAGTTTGAGACTGGGTCATCTATACCAGTGACTCTCAAAGTGGGGTCCAGCTAAATGACTGAAAGCCATTTGTACAGTTATGGGGGTATGTGGCCTAACCACGCCCCCCAGAACCCAGAGTTTGCGTTGAAGCACATTGGACATGCTGGCCATTCATAGGTACTGCAGCTTAAAACTGCCTGTTGGGGCCACTGTCACGAACGAGCGAAAACGGTTTCGACCAATGGGCTCGACTCACGGAGGTGTACGCAAAACGCGCCACCTCCCTGATTCAAAACGACGTGTAACAGAAGCCCCAAATAGGCCCCGCCCGTCACATTTCCCAACCCGGAAGAAGGGGTGATTTAGGAGTATGCGCTGGGTGAGCAACTCAATGCAAGTGGATGCAGGGACGTGCACAGATAGACTCTAGGTGGTGCTAGAGCAACTGCCCTTTGCCCTCTTGACCAGAAGTGCCCTTTTGAAAAAAAGGGAAAAAAACATTGTTTTTTTTCCAGTTTACAGCAGGGGTCTTCAACAGGGGGTCCGGGACCCCTAGGGGGTCCTCAGAGTTACTACAGGGGGTCAGCCAAATCTTTATGTGATATGATTTTTCTTTTTACCATAACCACTCGAAACCTAGCATCCCTTTTCTGAGGAGAACTTTAGCCAAAAATAGCAGATCTACAAGCCCACAACGCCTCGCGCTGCGAGGCGTTGTGGGCTGTGGGCTTGTAGATCGGCTATTTTTGGCAAAGAGGTATAGGTGTAGAGGGAAAAAAGAGCAGACCAAGTAAACAAAAAAAAGTATAATTTACTTGAGCCCCTCAAAATGTCTGTGCACGCCACTGGCGGGGACTTCCGGTGCCCTCTCTATTATTTTTTAACTCTATGGGCCTAACGCATACCAAACCCTTGAGTCCCTCGAGTTAAAAAGGTCTGAGGAACACTGATCTATTACCTTCAGTGTCTCTGCTCTTCTCGGTTCCGCCCTCGGCCAGCCTGCGCGCCTCCTCCTGCTGTTTCTGCTGGATCCTCATGAACAGAACGCGTTGGGCAGGAGGCAGGAAGTCGGGAACAGACATCCCTCCCTGATTGGCAGAGCCGCCGTTTGCGGAACCGTCTGGGCCGCCTGAATGCTCTCCAAATTGGCCGCCCCCTCCTCCTCCTCCTCCTCCCCCTCCGTCCATTCCCCCAAAGCCCTGGTAGCTGTCACCTGGGGGGGAAGAGAGGACCATGATACTGTTCTAGCTTTTATCTGTTCAGTCTCCCATTCCACACCAGCACAAACTACGTTTCCCCACAGACAAGAAGTATTGGAAATGAAACTATTATTTTATACTTTGGCTATTAACACATAATACTGCCAATCCCGAGATATCTCGGGACATTAAATCCACCCGTTACCTGCGTATCCCGAGATATCTCGGGATCGTCTTTTTATGTGGTTTAATAACGAAAAAAAAAATTTTTGGTACCATCCTTGATTTTTTTTTTTTCCCCATGACGCTTCCGACCCATCCTATGAGAAAATTTCCGACAACCGTTTTTTCCCTGGTTTTGGCTAAAGATCATGGTTTTCACACGGTTTAAAAAACGAATGGTAAGCTCCGGTTGTATTTTCTTTTCTTTGATCGACGAACGGTTATCCTCTTTGTGTTTAAAAACGATCTGATAGCCGATCGGAGGCTAAGCTAATCTAAGATGGCCGGTGGGGAAACGTCACAGCCACGTCACAGCAAAACGGATATGACGTTTGCAGCCTCTTTCAGCAGCTCATACCACAGAAGAAGAAAAAGGAAAAAAAGTGTAAACATTATGAGGGCTCGTACGTCCGTCGTTGCTGTTTATAAACACCATCCGATCGCGGATTTTAATGGATATAATTTTTTTGTGAACGGTTCAAAAGGCTATAAAACTCAAAAACGCTGGCAGTGGGTGAGTACCTTATGAATAAACTCTGGCAGGGAATGTGTTAAAAAATTGCAGATATACAAGCTCATAGCGCGGCACTATGAGCTTGTAGATCTGCATTTTTTTTTAAATCATGAAAATCTGTGCAAATCTTTGAATATATACATACATATTTTTTTTTAAAGCGAATATTTTTAACTCAAACTTCTTCTGGGGGGGTCCCTGGAACAACATATTTTGAGATGGGGGTCTGCGGCCACATACATACATTTTGGGGGTCCTTGACATGAAAAAGTTTGAGAAAACTTAGGATTTAAAAGACATTTGTAGAATGAAATGTAGAAGAAACATGTTCGCTTTAAAAATAAATATATTCAAAGCACAAATGTTCATGATTTAAAAATAAATAGCAGATCTACAAGCTCATAGCGCGGCACTCGGTGCCGCGCTATGAGCTCGTAGATCTGCTATTTTTGAATAGCTAAAGTATAAGATAAATGGTTAAAGTGGTTAAAATCTAAAATGACAGATGCTTTCCCGGTCTTAATGGGTCAACAACATGCCTCCATATGTTGATGTTTACTGTGCTTTGTACATTTCCGCTCGTTCGGACCCATATCATTAAATTGCATCGATAAACCTTTATTCTCACCTTCCTCCACCACTCCTTCCATGTTCATGCCCTGCTGCTGCTGGTTGAAGAAATTTTCAAAGAAGTTCCCTCCACCCGGGGGAGCACCTGGTGGCATCATTCCTCCAAGAGGTTGCCCGTCGGGACCAAAGCCTCCCATCATAGGAGGTCCCCCGCCGGGGCCCATGTTGGGTGGCCCCTGATTCATTCCCATGTTCTGCATGTCCGGGGACATCATGCCCGGGGGTCCTGGCGGGCCGGGAAAGCGGGGCGGAGGTCCTCCAGGGGCTTGGGGCCCCGGTGAGCCACCCCCACTCTGGTTTGTAGCGGGAGTCTGACTTCTGGGAAAGGAGAAGTTGGGTTAACGATTGTACTCACAATAAGATCCAACCATCTCTCCCTGGCAACACCGAGTTGCCAGGTTGGGAGAGAAACAAGCAACCAGCGTTAGCTCGTTCTGCATTAGCATTAGCTCGTCGGGAACTTTCAGCGCCTCTTAGGGTCTCATGAGACTCCACAATGAGTACTAGGAGAAAAAAAACAGACTTTGCATTTGTTAAAATAGGCGAATTACTGCTTTCCAAGGGCTCCCATTATGCCAACGGAGGGGGTCGACAGAACGGCCAAGAGGGGATTCTATGGATGAACTCAATGGGCTTTTCTATCGTGGTGAGTGATTTGCGACACATCAAAGAAAACACTTAAAATGCCCGGATGTCTCCTTTAACTTTAGACAGATGCTAGGTTGATGTTTGCCTGATATACTACTTTCTTTGAAGGACTAAACTGTTTTCTTTGCACACCATTTACCGTCATTTGTCGAATAGGGTTCATGCCATTACTCTGATCTCGCAGTTTTAAGTCACTCTGGATAATAATAGCAAATTGTAAATGTATACGGTCATGGTTAAGGCCTTAATGTTGGCAAAACGTATTTAACACTTTTTAATGACCTGTGGATAACATAGGCGTCTGTTTCTGATCTCTCACCTGACAGCCAGTTTCTGTGCCAGCTGTCCGGTCGGCTGGACTTTGATCTCAAACAAGGAGGGAATCTTCTTCCCTCCACCTCCTCCTGCTCCACCACAGGGAGGTGGAGGGCCCATAGGCGGAGGAGGACCATTTAGGTTGGGGGGTGGTCCTTGGTAAGGACTTCCATCAGGGCCAGGCGGAGGGGGACCCTGACAGGGATTGGGACCAGGCATAGGCATCGGTCCCTGAGGGCCTTTGTTGGGCATGGGCCCCTGGTTTGGTACAGCCGGAGCTCCGAATTCACCCCCAGCCGGTGCACTGAACTCCCCAGGGCCGGCGCTGACATCCGAGGGACCGGGTCGAGGAGGGGTGGGGAGGAGGCCGACTCCTGGAGGGGGTTTAGGGAGCGGGTTAATCCCCTGCTTCTTCAATTCCTCCACCTCCTTCTCATCCTCTGCTCCAGCCTCTGCGTCCTCCGCCAGCATCTGCATCAGAGACAGAAACAGAACAATACATGTGAAATCCTAAACATCATAAAAGAATGCATGTCAAGACTGATTTCTCATAGGAGAGGTAAGGGTATTGAGATAACACACCATTTTTATGAATCTTTAATACATAACCATGTAAATCCTATGTATTTAGTTATACCCCAGGGGCCTATACTTGTAGATCTATTTTCGCCAAACGTTTGCCTATTATGGCATGCCCAGAATTAGGGCACTATGGTTAAAACACTGTATTTTGCCAGATTCAACCTTGGCCGGCACCTCATCCTACCTTGTTGAGCAGCTCTTGAGTGTCGTCATTGAGGGAATCGTGGGAGAACATGCACTCGTCCCCATTGACGCAGTTCCCGGTGGTGTGGAACAGCTTACAGGGGAAGTCGCGTAGCAGGGGGAGTCAAGGATCTCATTCAACAAGTTACAAAGTTGTTGTTTTTGCCCTATTTTTGGGTTGTCTTATTTTGTGTTACGCTGCTTGATTTGTGTTACGACTGAATAGGTTTGGCTAGGTAATTGGCTTGTGGTTAAGTAACACAAACATGTAGCTCCTTGTCCTTGTAACTTTAACTCTTTGTTGAATTTGCATTGTGTTATCCTGAATTGTCATGCCAATGAACTAGTTCTTCACAAGCGTGCATGTAAATGTTTTAATATGCGTTCAATGATTTTAAGACCGTCACCAAACACTGGTTGATATACTTTCTATCTATACTTAGAAGTTGCATGTCCCTTTTCCACGTGTTTATACCGTACGTAGTGCAAACATCTAAAACGCATAAAAAAGGTTCTTGGAGTTGAAGCACAATAGATTGGTCCATACTGCAGTAAAGGATATCATGCATGTAGGGGCAGTGCTCAGCCCGGGCACAGAACCCAGTGATGTAAAACTTGCACAGCTCCTTCTTCTTGGGAAGCTCAATGTCATGGCTGAAGTTGCAGTGGTCCCCCTGGTGGTTAAAAGAGGTCATAACAAAAACTGCATTAGGAGGTTTTCTGACAAAACATGAAATAAAAGACAACGAAAAAAAGTACAGAATGTTTTCTGTGCCTTTATTTCATCAGAATATTATGTGGCGACTTGTTTGTCTTACCCAGGTACACCGGCCCTCTATGTAGTACTTGCAGATGGCCTTTCCCTTCTTGTCCTGGTGCTTCTCATTCTGATTCCTCCTCCCACCTCTTCCACCACCTCCTCCTCTTCCTCCTCCTCCTCCTCCTCCTCCTCCTCCTCCTTCTCCTCCATCTCCATCCATGCCTCCTCCACCACCTTCCTAAAATACACATAAACAAAACACACAACACACACGAAAAAGCAAAGCGGGGGAAACAAATATACAATGAGTCATTTTATCCAGCAGGTACAAAAGGACAGTGGGTTGCAGAGACATTGAAATGCTACATAATCACAGGACAAGTAGACCAGTCTAATTCTAATTCATATCTATGCTGTCGGGCAGAAACCAGCTATGTCCAAAATATTAACTTTTCAGGAAATTAATGTTTTTAGAACAACACAATACTGCCTCATCAAAGTTGGTATGGTGACTTTATACATTGTCAGATACTTGAATGTGTCCTTATATTGTCATCACTTTACCCAAATACAGCTCAATTGGAGTTAGGAGGTTTTTGACCATTAATGTGGAGATAGTTTTTTTTTTTCCCCGTCCGACTTCGTCATTCTAAATCAATGATGGAAAAAACAACTAACTCCGAGTTAGGTGGTTTGAACTGACAGTTTGAGGATCCAATGGAGTTAGGAGGTTTAGTCAGAAAGCGCTTTTAATACTTTTCATTGGTTCAATATTTTTAGCACTGACTTATAATTATTTATTTTTTAAGTTGGAAAATGGAGATTTGGTTTCTGCCCGACACGCGACGATATACAATGTAAATAATGGTGTGAGACAACTGTCTGACAGATTAAGTTTGCTTAATCCAAAACAACACATCAGAGCCTTACCCCATTGTCCATGTCTCCATTGTTGTCTTCGTCATTCATCCCGTGGTCTCCTCTTCCTCTCCCTCGGTTGCGCTTACCGCCTCGGTTCATGCCCCGCCCTCCTTTACCCCGGCCACGCCCGCGGCCACCTTTACCGCCTGGAGTGAAGGGAAAAGAGGAGAGAACCCATGAACACTTCACGTGTACAATTCAGAGTGCAAGCTTGCTTCAGTTTCTTGTGTTTCTTCATCGATTTACTCTGCTCTAATACAAGTTAGAGTAGATGATGAAACAAGTCTGGGTTTCAATATGAAAGGGATGTCACCAATGGCCGCAACAGGGATCATTCAGTTAACAGACAGCCTCCTCCACTCCAGACCACAGTGTGACATTGCTTTAACCCTTTAAGACCGGGAACGCATCGGTGTCATTTTAAGATTTTTTTGGCTTGTCAAAAATAGCAGATATACAAGCTCATAGTGCAGCACCGAGTGCCGCGCTATGAGCTTGTAGATCTGCTATTTCTTTTAAATCTAGAACATTTGTGCAAATCTTTCAATTTATGTTTTTTAAAGCAAACATTTTTAACTCAAATCTTTGCTTCTGGGGGTCCCTGGAACAAAATATTTTACAAATGTTCGTGTTATATATATATATTCAAAGATTTGCACAAACCAATAATGGCAGATCTACAAGCTCATAGCGCTGCACTCGGTGCCACACTATGAGCTTGTAGATCTGCTAATTTTGAATAGCCATAGAAATCTAAAGTGACATAGATGCGACAGCAATGACATGGGACAGTGATGTGACTTCTGGTTGGAGGATTGGACCAGTAGTTAGTTACAAGTGATATTTTCTCTCTACTTGCTCCCACATGGTTGCTCAGGAGGACGGAGTTAGCTAAAATATATGAAATGTAACCAAGCAAGAAAGAAAGTTGTGAGCTCACCTCTCCCTCGTTCCTTGAACTTCCTGAACTGGTTGACATCTTTATAGTCGTCATAGTCATCATCTCCCATGTTGTTGTCGAACTTGTCGAACTTGTCATAGTCTTCTTCACCACCCTGGAAAAAGTCATTTAATCATCTTATTCTTAACATGTTTTAAAATAATTTGTGGAGATTATTAGCAAAGTAGCTCTTTTTTTGTTGCTACAATTGCACTGAGGCGGCTCAGCTATCAAACTACTACCATAGTGTTTGTGTTTGTTGATGATATGTATTATTGTGTTCATTTTGTATGCTATATTGATGAATTGAATACAAAGGACCACAATGTCCCCAGGACTTTTTTGTGTTATCCTTTTAGCTTTAATGTCTTACTGTACCACGTGCGGCTTAACCCATTAAGACCTGGAACAGATCTGTGTCATTTTTTGATTTGAGCTAAAAATGCATTATTTTACACTTTGGGTATTCAAAAATAGCAGATATACACGCTCATAGCGCGGCACTCGGTGCCGCGCTATGAGCAGTGAGCTTGTAGCTCACAGCTGTGAGCTTGTAGATCAAATGTGTGCAAATCTTTGAATATATATTCTTTTAAAGCGAACATTTTTAACTCAAATCTTTGCTTCTGGGGGTCCCTGGAACAACATATTTTGAGATGGGGGTCTGTGTCCAAATACATATCATCTTGGGGGTCCTTGACATGAAAAAGTTTGAGCACCACTGATATAGAAACATACGTTTTTCAGAAAACTGTTGGGATTTAGAAGATATTTGTAGAAATCGGCTTCAGGTCTTAATGGGTCAAAGTATAAATAAAGTATTCAATCAATAGTTGCCATAGCTAGTGGACTAGCTCCAACAACCTGATAGTACTGAAATGTAGCGCTCACCTCCATGTCATCTCCGCCATAGCCATCTCCGTCGTCATTGTCTCCTCCCATCATCTTTCCTCCGCCCCGCCCCCCGCGTCCTCTGCCTCCCCGCCCTCTCCTCCCTCCCCTCATCCCGCCACGGCCTCTCTGGTTCTTCATACGACCTCTGCCCCCTGCACAGAGAGAGAGAGAGAGACATTGTAAACCAGCAGTTCCCCAATGTTGTGCTGTGAGACAAGTCCAGGTGTGTCTTGGGATTTTGTAACACACTTTTTATAACTGCAATATACAAAGTTATGAATTATTTTTTAAATTTACTTCATCAGTACTTTGCGCACACTAATTTAACAATACAGAGGCAACTTCTATACACTCAAAAATATTTTAACCACTTTCCCTTTCCTCCCTATTTTGTGCATGTCATTATACGATCTACAAGTTCACAACACATTGCATCACTACGCGTAGTGGGCTTGTACTGTAGATAGGCAAAAAACGTTGGCATATATTAGTAAATACAAATACATTTACAGAGTGATAAGAGTGAACATCTTTTAGGTATTACTTTGCATGGATATGAATAGAAATTTTGACTTGCCCTTTGGTGTGCCTTGGGCAAAAAAGGTTTGAAAACCACTGGTGTACCATCAGAGTCAGTGGAATTTGGGTTGCTATTGATTTAATTTACTTTTAGGCTCTTTTATCAGCTCACAGCGGTGGAGTGAAAGTTTTGCTATTGCACCATGTGCAATATCATTCATTTTCTACAGCAGCTGTTAACTCTTTAGCAAGCTCTGTATAGTCAACGGATTACACAAGCTTAGTATCTACTGTATACACACTGCAGCACATATCAGACACTCCCAGTGTTCACAATCACACAGCTTTAAGTATAGAAGTATATTATAGTCAATCATTACCAAAAGCTTTGGGGGGACCAACTGTCCTAGACCCACCTCGACCTCGAGGACCTCCACCTCCTTCTTTGGACTTGCGGTACTGATTGAGCTCCTTGGCAAAGTCATCATAATCTTCATCCCCTCCCATTTCCTCCTCCTCTTCTCCCTCATAGTTTTCTTCTTCGTACTCGTCATAGCCTCCGTAGCTCTGCTTGTCCATCTTCCTGTAGTTGCCCTTCTTGGAGCCTCCATAACCCCCGTGAGACTGGAGACCACAGAGAAAAGGACAGTTAAGTCTGGGTGGATGGCATGGACGTGGAAAGTGAAATGAAGCCAGAAGCAAAAATTTGAGTTACAAATGTTAGCTTTAAAAAATATATATATAATCATTGCTGTCCGGCAGGAACCAGCTAACTCCATTTTTCCGCTTTTGCATTTTTCAAAATATTGAACCAATGAAAAAGTGCTTCTGACAAAATCAGCTAACTCCATTGGATCCTCAAACTTTCTGCTAAACCAGCTAACTCCAGCAAAGGGGGTGGAGTTAGCTGGTTTTGCTGACTCCAGGCTCCACCCCTTTTGACCTCCAACCTCATTGTGAGCTTGGAGGTCCATTCAGCTGTTCTTATCAATGATGAACAAAACCTCCTAACTCCATTTTTGTTTTTTTAATTTCCTGAAAAATGAACATTTTGGAGTTAGCTGGTTCCTGCCGGACAGCAGAGATATTCAAAGATTTGCACAACTTTTTTTTTTGGAATAGCCAAATGAATCTAAAAATGACACAGATACTTTCCCGGTCTTAATAATGGGTTAAACCAGTAAAACCGGGAAGGCACCTGTGTTATTTTAGATATTAGCGTTGGCTATTCAAAAATAACAGATATTGTATACAAGCTCACAGCGAGTCACTTTGTGCCACGCTGCGTGCTTGTACATCTGCTATTCTTTTACATTTTTTTTAAATCTTGAAAGTGTGAGAACTACATATTTGGAAGGCATTTGTGCAATCTGCCTCAGGTCTTATTGGCTTAACAATACTTGCAGAGCCAGTTGAGTAAATGCAGTAGTCTCTTCTACTTATCTAACAGTAAGATACTGACACTATTTAACAGTGTACAGTACATGGACATTGGCATCCTGTCTTAACTCACTGGGGGAGGGTACGGAGGACTGTATTCTCTGTACTTCTGTCTCTTCTCACTGGGACTGTAGTCAGAATCATCACTGAAGTCTGAGCGGTCATCATCAGAGGACGCGTGGCGCTGGAACACAGGAGGCAAAGAAACATACAAAATATTTATTTGGAGAAGTGTGACGTCAACTATTTGGTCTTTGGGATGTTCTTATCTAGAACAATTTTAAATCAATGCATGTACGTATGGTCATTTAAGTTGGGACTGGAAGCGTTAAATGCAAGTAATTGCACAGACAGACAATACAGTAATCCCAACAAAGCTATCTTAGGTGTCAGTGGCACACCAGGAAACATCATAATCAAACACCTAGCACACTAAAGATAACGTGGGCGGCACTCGACTCACTTTGTGTTTCGATTTACGCCTCTTCTTGGACCTCCTCTTCTCCTTCTCTCGCTCCCTTTCTTTCTTCCTCTTCCTTTTGCGGCGGTGGGCCTTCTCCTCATCAGAGCCTGTGCTGGCGTGGCGTTCCTTGCTCCGCCGCGTCTTCTCCCCCACCACCTCCTCTGCTCCTACACCACCTCCCCCTCCTGCGTCGCCTTCCTCCTCTCCACCTCCTGTGCCTGTGGTACCTGGTCCCACCTCCGTCTCCACCACCTCCCCCCCGTCATCCGACAACTCGCCCTCCTCCAGTTCACCATCCTCTCGTCTGTGGATGCAAAGAAAGAACACCAAGTGGGGACATTATGGACCATGCCATTACATGGAGTGTCGTTTGACCCAAAACGTTATTTTTTTTGTTTTTTTTATGCAGATGCAATATGCACGTTTTCAACTCACACTCATTTGAGCTGCTTTAAAGTGACCACTCTTATTTATTCGTAATTCAGCTAAATGTTTCTATTGCATGTTCTCAATGTTATACAGCACATCAACCTTTTGCATCCGTGTGAAATGTGATATGTAGAGGAAGTTCATGTTATACATTTTTTCAAACGGTTTTAGACTCTAGAACACTTTTCAAAAGAGTTACAAGGTCATGTAGCCTTGAATATAAAATGTGTAGTCTTGTAAGCCATGTGAAATGTGACGAGGCGAACGTTATCGAAAGTACGTCTTTGGCACTCTCTGATGCTATGATATGAGTTTAACATAGTCCTAATGCTGTCTTTGGTCAGAAAACGTGTACTGTGTTTGGAGATATGTATGTACCTTTGGTTAAACAGGAAGGATCAGAGTATAGACTTGTCATGGTCATCCTATTTTTTGTGTATACAATGACATTGTTTCAGACAGATTTGTGCATAAACAAACCAATGATAAGTCACATATTTACAATACATCATTGGCACACCCCAATGTACAAATGCACTGCTGAGAAAGAAGGAAAAACAATTAGGTTTTAAGACACCAATAAGGTGTCTTATGAGCCTAGGCTTTGGATTTTTACTGAAGCTCCCCTATTCATTTTCATAGCAATGGCCATGACTCATCTTGTTATTGGAGTGCTTGTGGAACGGACAGCACAACATAGAATGAATTATGGGCCATAACTGGGGTCAAGCGTTGAGTCTAACAAGACAACGTGAGCAAAACCCACAGGCTCCAAATTGACAGGGATCACATGTTGGCCCGGCATCATGCCATGTGGTGGAGAGAAGACTATAGGGACTGGGTGGGTGTGATTACAGTCTGTTCATAGTGGGACATTTTTAAAAAGAAGTGTTCTTGTTCAGCACTTCGGTTCGACCTTGGTCATTGAAAATGTGCTATATAAATAAACTTTGATTTGATTTGATTTGACATAGAGGATGGGACATCGGGAGGGGAAAGACAATCAAGGACAGAAACACAAAAGAGACTCAAAAATTAGGTTGTCAGACAGAAGGTGCTGTTAAGTGCATCAAAATAATATCATTGCTGTCGGCAGAACCTTGCATCTCCATATTTTTTCAGGAAGTTAATGCCATACTTTGTAATACTACAGTCTCACACAACAAAAATATCCTATCTACAAGTGGCAGATGTGCTATTTTTGCAGTGAAAGTGGTTAAATCTATCTGTGGGTTTTATAAATATTGAACCAATGACAAGTGCTTGTGACTAAATAATAACTGCATTGGATCCATTGGAACAAGTTCTTTTCTCCAATTCCTGAAAAGTAACGGTTTTGGACAAGGTTTCTGGCCTATAGCAACGATATACTGTAAGACATTGCCTGTGTTGAGTAAACAAACACTGCACAAAGCTTGTGTAACTGTTTTGCTTGCTTGAGATAACAGTGCTACAACTTATTAATGTCCTGTAGGCTAATTTTTGCCAGAGGTTAGTGGAAGGTTCTAAATTCAGTAACAATGCAAAGATAATGATCATGGTATTATTTGCCGTTTCTGAATGACTAGACTAGACCCCTAACCCTCCAAAACACAGACATATACCCTAGTAAGTATACATACAGTACAAGTAACATCTGAAAATTACCACAAGCAAGGCCAAAGTGAACATCCTTCTTTTCATTGGCAATGATAATTTTTCACTTTCAGTATTTGACTATTCAAATAAAGACTGGGTTTGTATTCCGAGAAGAGCACATTGTGTGCTGCAGCCAATGCACACAAGAAGAACACTGTTTAGCAGGCTAGGCGGTGTATAGAGTCAAACTGTTAGGCCTCACATGTCAGCTGTATGTTGAAGATACTACACAGTTGACGGTACACCACATCCTCGACACAACGACTTCCTTTCAAAGTGGAAAGTAATTAGACGATCTGATCTACAGTCCATTATAGAGAAAATTTATATCTACAGGGTAAAGACAGCCAGGGCCTCAATCTATAGTTTCTATCTCACCACAACTGCAATATTGCCTAATGTGTATTTAATTCCCTGAATAGAACAAATGTTGTAGTTAACTTTAGTTTAGATATACCACTATTCTATTGGCAACACTGCCAATAGAAAATGCACTTCTGTCTAGACTTGCGTTCTCTCTTTAAAGAGGAAAACTATTCAAGTTAAGATTTATAATTATTGACATGTCCCAGGGCCATCCAATTTCTGTGTGAACATGAACAAACGTTTCTCAAACAAGAATGCCTGGTTAATAACTCTGTAGTATGTCAATATACATAATAAAACATGGGTACCATTACCTACACCTACTCTGAAAACTATCACTTACTACTAGTCACCTATCTCCTCCAACTCTGTACCAGTACAGCCTTGAGAGACCACATGCTGACCTGTCCTTCACCAATAAAGGAATTCTGTGTTGATAAGGATGGAGAGCGTTCAGTCATAGTGGGGGGTAGGCTGTACAGAAAGAGGCCGCGGTGGGTGGGGAGAGGCTGGGACGAGGCTGGGACTCGAGAACAAAGACTCTACTGACACAGCTGCTGACTGTTGGCCTCGCTGTGGATACAGCGACCCATAATACACACTTTATCAATACAGACTTCAACCACACCTGTGACAGCCTACACTCAACTAGGACAGTGGTTCTCAACCTGTGGGTCGGGACCCCCCAGGGGGTCCCCATGTGATTTTGGGGGAGGTCCCTAGATTGGTCCAACATTGGCCAAATTCTCAGATAATATAAGGAAGAGGCCCAAATTGTGAAATTAGCCGATCTACAAGCTCACAACGCCTCGCAACTTGTAGATCTGCTATTTACACAATATTTATCTTTTGGAACAGAGTCATACAAAATTGAATGCCTCAACTCCTACATTCTAAGTGCTTGTCAGGGTGGGGATCCCCAGTTCAAATATGATTATTTTGGGGGGGGGGTCGCGGCCTGAAAAGGTTGAGAACCCCTGAACTAGGAGATGAACATAATACCTCAAGGGTTGTATAGGTGAAATTAGATGGATAAATCAGCAAGATAATCACCCTCAACTGGGGTAAAATAGATTATGTACAAAGATGTAATAATAAAATATGTAATAACGTATGTATTACTCACAGGTGACTTATAAAGCCAACATAACTAGATAGATGCTGCTATATCAACTGAACTGGGTAAATTCTGAGACTGTGAGCTATCTGACCTTTACATAGAAGTATTGCAAAACAATCTTTCCATGACTTGAATCCATTAATATTGAACCACAGAAATAATAAACAACTTCTCTACATGCATAAAGTGCACCACTACAAATGTCAACTGTGAACATTAGAAGCTACAAAAGAACAAAATAATCTTCTGGTCCATTACCAAGTGGGACTGTTCCAAAAATATATACCATGCATTAAGGGACAATAGTTAGCTGGATGAATATATAATTAAATACTGTTACAACGAAAGGGCCAGGATTAAAATGACGGGGAATACTTACTGTGAGAGGCTTTCTTCACATTTTGCACTTAAAACCATTGTCAAAGGTTTTCCTTACGTTAGGGGGACACAGGTGGGGGTTTTAGGGGTTTGAGAGTGGGGTTAACTGGTAAACAGGGGAACACAAAATAGCTAACCGGGGGACTTGGTAAAGGGAAACTTTGTGTTCAACTTGAAACTCTTCTGGGATGCTTTGCAAACGTTTTAAGCACACTTTGGGAACTTTTGTGGGTGTTTTGGCACAAGTCAGTGGAAACAATGGACACGAATATAAAAAAATAAAAATAAAATATTAACTTAGCATAAAGTGGAATAAAACCTTAGCTCGCCGAATCGAGGTTAAGCAAACGATCCAAAGACGTGTTAAAAAGGGTACGACGTAGACCGTAAAAACGTTATTTTAGTTGTGGGGGGAATCCAAAAGAACGGTAGTTGTATGTGCAGTTAAACGATTAATGGTGAGCGCAGAGATAACATTGTCGGTGCGTAGTGTGATAGAGCTAGAGCGTTGGCTAACGCTCGCTTATATCATCGTCGACCTAACGTGACGAACATTAGGATCCGGAGTTTGATCGGGGTCGATCAAACTCCGCGTCTCGATTAGAACTGGACATTAATTACAAATTAATTTACTTCAGCTTGCGTTTTGATTTGAGATATGTCATTTCCCCCACAACTGTAGCTGAGTAGGTCAAACGTCTGTTAGCTTAGCTTGTTGTCCTTTGCCAGCTGTAGTTATTAGCTAGGCAACAAGCTAATGGTGCTAAGTTAGCCACCCGCCAGGAAAAAAAAGGCCCATCTTTTAGCAAAAGGCAAATGCTAAAGAAAAGAGGAAATAATTCATCCCTCTAGTGTTGTGTTTTGACAATTGAACCCTGTCGTAATTTACGCCAATCTAACTAAATTAAACACGGGCGGTAATCAATTAGTTACCGATTGATAAAGACGTTCGAAAAATTAAAACGACGTGTGGGTCATTAACGTAGTTGATTAAAGTTTGTTTTGTCAGGTGTGTTTGTACGGCTTTTCTTCTCTCGTCATGCGAACGTGTCACTTGATTAAAAAAAAAGTTATTATCAACTGAAAAAAACGTACGCACTCCTCAGTTGAAAATGAGTTATTTTTTAAATAACGCTATTTTATAAATGTCGGCATCAAATGTTATTTTTTTCCTCCGCTGAAAATGCGTTGTTTTAGTCGCTCGGCCATTATATAAATGAAGTATTTCTTTCGCCTGTGTCGATTTGGTCCTTGGATGTTTGCAACGTTAATACAATGTGGGAATAAAACGTCCCAGCTTGTTGTATTATTTGAGCTCCCAGATGTCGTTGTCGTGTCAACATGGCGTTCGTTCGTTACCTCTTGTTACTTGTTTTCCAGAAAAGGCGAGTTTAATCCCTTTTGAAAGAAAAAAAATGAAAAAGAACCCCCGGGCTTTGTGTAAAAAAAGCACAGGACAGATACATAATTTCATTGAAATGATTGTAGAGAATTACTCGACCTTTCGCCAGTCAGAAGACTGTTGTGTTCGTGGTTGGTAGTTGGGGAGTTTGGATGCACAGTCATGCTTTCCACAGCCATTTTCCTCTAGCTTACATTTAGGTGCCAAAAAATTACAACTCGACACTGGATTCTACTGGCTTATGCGTCACTTCAACTTGGATCTACTGGTTATTTTGGATTTAGGACGAAGTTTTCAGTTCATAGCAGTCACTTCTCCACTAACAGTTGTAAGAGAAATTGGATGAAATTGGCTCCTGACGTTCTCCGTCCTACAGTAGCGATGTGAAATGAAGACTCATGTACTTAAAATGGCGGAGCGTCTTCTCCAAAAGAGAGGAGGCGGATTTATCTCGACGTGACGTCAGAGCGTATTACGTTCTCGTGCGCTTCTCACGGAAATTACCGAATTGATGGTGGTATATGCGCAAAATGAATGTAAATTCAATTGTACATTGTCGACTTGCATGGAGTTTGATTGATTGAATACTTTATTAGCAGGCAATAAAGTAAAAAGAAATAAGAAAAAGGTTAACACAAAAGCTCGCCCAGGGGGGTGTTAAACATCATATAAACAGTTAGAAAACCAAAACAAAAATGTGTACAGTAAACAGTTGGGGGGGGGGGGGGGGGGGGGGTAGGCTTTGGGTTAGTGTTAGGGTTAGGCAACTGGACAACCCTAACCCAGGCAGGCAGAGGATGGGATGGCACAGGCACTCACAAGGGGCTCCTTCCGAGGAGCTCGCTGAGGGAGTGTTGTTTGCCTCTCTGGGGGCAAGCTAATATGGGATCAATTTATCTAAGTCCAATTATATCTATGTATATACTTTTCTTATAATGATTACCCATATTAACCCTGGTGTCCCTATTTTGGGCAAAAAAAAATCTCCACCAGGATAAACAGCCGAAGGCCAGAGATAGTTTCCTGTAGGCCACGGCCATTTCCACCAGACAAGATTTTCCACCATTTGGGGTTTTCTTCAAAACACTTTTTTGATACTGCTCCTGATTTTGTCCAAAACTCACACAAATAGGTACACATTATTTCTGTAGTCATGTGATCAAGATGCATTATCAGATTTTTCAGATTCCATTCCGATTGGACAATTGCCTTTTAAAGTTTGTGAGAGGGGTCCGGGCCACAAATCATGAACACAGAAAAGAGCTTCAAATACAAATAAAAGAGGAAATATGTTTTAGTTTGTGTTTACTGTGTTCGTCTTTGAATTTACATCTTTGTGGAAAAATAGCTATTCTCTATGATAGTTGGCTAACAGCTCTAAAACACACTGCATAGCTGTTTAATTGACCATTAAATTGTAATGAGAAAAAAACATGGTGTGAATGACCTGATAAGCTACACGTGAAAAAACAAACAAACTAAAATAAGAAAATAATTTAGATATAGAATATCTGATATTTAAAGCGGCACTATGTAACGTTTTTTAATGAATAAAATGTAATTGTGTCCAATCGATATGTAGAGTATAATATGTTAATACAGTATAACTTGTACAATTGGGGTGGTTGTATTTTGTCTCCCTGCTCTTCTATAGAGACATTTAGATCGTGTCAAAGGTGACTCATCTTGACATGGGATCTGACACAGATTTTTGACCTGATGGTCGAGATGCTTTACTTTATTTGGCTATAATTGATAAAACATCCAAGTCCACAACAGTACAATGTATTTGTGGGTGCTTTAAAACATAAAAAAGGGCTTTCCATAAGATGTTTTCTCCCCTGTCTCTGTGTGTGTGTGTGTGTGTGTGTGTGTGTGTGTGTGTGTGTGTGTGTGTGTGTGTGTGTGTGTGTGTGTGTGTGTGTGTGTGTGTGTGTGTGTGCGTGCGTGCGTGCGTGCGTGCGTGCGTGCGTGCGTCCGTTCATCCTTCTGTTTGTCTCGGACCAATCAGCTTCTTTTCATGCACACTGCCAGTAGGCCAAGAAAGGTGCCTATTATTACAAAGTGCCAAAAAATAATGGACACATCATCCGATTAGCCCCAAATTATAATAATACATTGAGGGGCCTCTAAACAACACAGAGCCAAAAGGAATTGCACTTGGACCCATAGGAGGCGCCACAACTTATGTACTGTAGCAGGACAGGATTTCTTTCTCCAAATTTGGTACAAATTATCTCAGGTCATCATGTGACAAAGCTGAAGAATAAAATGTATGTATGTTGTTTATGGACTACAGCTCAGCATTCAACATTATAGTCCCAACCAGAATTGACACAAAAGCTCAGAGACCTAGAACTGCACCTGAGCTTGTGTGACTGACTGGACACAAGCAGAATTCGAGTTGGCCCCCGCTGCCCGCATCCTCAGGTTGTTCCAAAGCAGCACCATCAGGAGCCGTCCTGTCGGGCTGTAATGTATCACCTCCTGGTGTGAGAACTGCACTGTCCTTGAACAAAAGCCCTAAGAGGTTATGCGGACAACCCAGTGGATTCGTGGAAGTTGAGCTTATCTCCCTCGGTCTCTCCAGGAAATATACGAGAAGTGGCGTGTGTAGTCAAAGCATATCATCAAGGACCCTCACCAGTCACCACGCCCGCAACAATCTGTTCCCACCGCTACTGCCGCCACGCCCAGACAAGCTCTACCATTGTATCAAGAGCCATACCACCAGATTTCTCAACAGTTTACACCTGGCTACCATTAGACTGTTGAACAAGCCCTGAACACCGCCTGGCGTCAGGCTGTCATGCCACACGGGATTAGTTTTTTTTTAATGTCTCACCTGCACGTGAGACTATTTTCTACAGCTGTTAATGTTCTATTTCTGCACCGTCTGTATCTGCTGCTATTTCAACCTCATGTAATACGCACCTGTTACTATACCTATATGCTGCTTTATTTTTTACAACTTCTCATGTACTGGATATCTGGCCTGCTTGTATGTATGTATGTATGTATGTATGTATGTATGTATGTATGTATGTATGTATGTATGTATGTATGTATGTATGTATGTATGTATGTACTGTATGTATGTATGTATGTATGTATGTATGTATGTATGTATGTATGTATGTATGTATGTATGTATGTATGTATGTATGTATGTACCCCCAAGGAAACCGGGTCAAGTGTCAAATATCCATAATAAGAGTAAGGATAAGGATAATTCCTTTTAACAGGTCGTTCATGAAAGTCCTTGCGGTCTTGTTTCCAATGAGAACCTGTGAGCAATTAGGGGTTAAGAGTCTTGCTCAGGGACAAATTTCATTTCATCGACACATATGCTGGCGTGGCCTGAAATCGAACCTGGGGCAACCAGGGCCTCTGGCTCCCTAGGCGGGCTCACTAACCACTCAGCTATGGCCACCCTAAAGAGAGTGAATAAGCAGGGACGAATTATGACTCACAGGGGCCCCGGGGCCATTTATCTTAAGTTAAGTACTCAAATTGTAAGGCTGGGTCATACAAAGCACCTGTTGAGACCTGTTTACTGGATTTACAGTAAAAGGGCAAGTACATAGGATGGCCGGGGGCCCTGTTAAGTCCATATAGGAGGGGTTTTGTACTGTATAGGCTGAAGGACCTATGTATTTGAGAGTTAACTATACATTTTAGTAAATTGTCACTTTGTCAGTGAGCCTTGTGGCCCAAGGCTTCCCAAGGGCCCCTGTTACTGGTAGCCCCAATGGCCTGGTCTATAATCCATCCATGGAATAAGGTGCATAGTTAGAAGATACAAATGTCATGAGGCAGTTAAAATAGCAGCTATACAATAACTGATATACGGCGCATAGTTTAAATAACAATAGCAATAAAATAGCAACAGATATAGAAACATTTCCCCATGTGTCAGAAGCACAAGTTTACACATATAATATCCCGGAAAGATAATAATGTGAGTGTAACTCAATCAATGGATGTGAGGCGCCTAGAACTAAAAGATAGCCTACACTTCTGCAAGGCACAAGACAAAGTGATCTATGTTGTATAAAAAGGGGGGGGGGGGGGGGGGGGGGGGGGGAAGAAAGCGACATTTGGATGATTGGTTTTGGGCGATATATTATAACTTTATGGTTTTGGACAGTGGTGGGAAAAGTACTCAAATGTTTTACTTAAGTAAAAGTATCAATACTTCAATGTAGAAATACTCTGTTACAAGTAAAAGTCTGGAATTCAAAAGTTTACTTGAGTAAAAGTACAAAAGTATTGGTATCAAAATGTACTTAAAGTACCAAAAGTAAAAGTACTAAAATGTTTGAAAATAGCAGATCTACAAGCTCACAACGCGTCAATTAGCCTAGGTATAAAATAGGGCTAAAGTGGTTAATGTATAATGTAATAATTTATATCTGCAAAGTAACTAGTAACTAAAGTTTTCAAATAATTGTCGTGGAGTAAAAGTACAATATTTGCCTCATGAGATGTAGTGGAGTAAAAGCAAAAGCATAGAAATACTCCAGTAAAGTAAAAGTACCTCAAAATTGTACTCAAGTACAGTACTTGAGTGAATGTACTTAGTTACTTTACACCACTGGGCTTTGGACCATAAATAATTATCAATTCAAGTCTGCTGCTGTTTTTTTTCCCTTGGACGCTTGTGTCACGTCATCACACAGCGACTGTAACAGCATCCATAGCGGGACTCTTGCAGTGTTTCAAACTAGATCTACGAACGATCTACACAGATCTACAAACGTCTACATCTTCTAAACGATCGATATGATTGAGAAGGAGGACCCGATCATCAGCGAGGAAGAGGCGGCTCAGTATGATCGCCAGATCAGGCTGTGGGGGCTGGATGCACAGAAGAGGTAGCATTCATTATAGCTAGCTAAGCTAAGCTAACTAGCATGTCATTGATAAGGCAGTCGGCTTGCTTGCATTGTGATTGCCTTGTTTCATGCAGTGGTGTAAAGTAACTAAGTACATTTACTCAAGTACTATACTTATAAGTATAATTTTTAGGTATTCTTTACTTTACTGGAGTGTTTCCAGTTTGCAGTACTTTTAATTCTACTCCACTACATCTCAGGCAAATATTATACTTTTTTTTTTTTTTTTTTAACGTTTTGTTTATTCGTTTTTGTTATTTTACATACTCATAGGTAGTACAGACATTAACTGAAGCAAATAAGCAAATAAACAGAGTATCTCCAAACAGTGAGAGTAAGATATAAACAACATCCAAACAAAACAAAACAAAAAACAGACAACACTCACAAAGAAAATAATAACAGACAACAAAACAAATACACAACGTAAAATCTCCAAAAACATGTATGTATATAGAAAACAGTCCATGATCTATAAACGCTACATCGAGTTGGGCACAGGTCATTGAAAGCAATTGTACATGTCAGTGAGGTGATAAGCAGGCACACACCAAGGGTTCATCATATATCAGATTGGATACTTCCATATATGCAGGTTACAGACTCATTCAGGTTCCGTTGGGCAAATATTATACTTTGACTCCACTACAATGATCTAAAAACTTTAGTTATTACGTTGTAGATTTATACTATTATAACAAAACATACTTTAACCACTTCAGCCCTATACCAATACTTTTGTACTTTTACTCAAGTGCATTATTTTATTCCGAACTTTTACTTGAGACACACTATTTCTACATTGCAGTATTGATACTTTTACTCAAGTAAAACATGTGAGTACTTTTTCTACCACTGCAAATGAATGCTTCAGATACTCCAGTGCGGTTGTTTATACTTGGCATGTCTGTTTTCCAGGTTGCGAGGCTCTCGCGTTCTCCTTGTGGGTTTGGGTGGTCTCGGAGCTGAAGTGGCCAAGAATCTCATTCTAGCAGGTGTCAAAGGACTGACTCTGCTGGATCATGAAGAGGTACTACTCGTGCACACATAGAAGTAGCCATGGCAGTACTTTCGAAACATGACCTGTGCAGCCAATATCTGTTGCCCAGGGACCTGCTCCACCTCTACAGTAGGCTCATGTCATCATGGGTACTGGCAGGAGTAGGCTATGCCCATAACATACAACAGTGACCAGACTTCCCGTTTTTTTCTGGGATTGTCCCGGTTTCAATCTGGGTGTCCCAAGTCCTGACAAATATCAGTTAAATACTAAAATGTCTCCCTTTTTCAACATTCAGTAACCGTTTTTTACCAAGACAATATAGAGTAGGGTGAAATACTGTTATCTACAAGCAGGTCAGATATTGGACTTATACTTGATATGAGTTGTAAGATGTGTGTCTTTTGTATTAACACAACTGAGTCAGTATACCATGCATCAATCACAGTATTGCAAACATACCCAGATACTAATCTTTGAACAATCTTCAGAAATATTTTATAACTGAAAATCTCCTTCCTCTGGCCACTTATGCCTCTCCTCTCTCTTTATGAGATGACTATCTATCTTTTAAACTGCAACTGAGCCTGCACAATTAAGAATTTCACCCACTTTACCTGTAATGTGATATGACAATAAAGATTGATTCTGATTCACTTGGTAGGTTAAATCTTGTATTAGGAAATGGCAATTAGTACACCACCTGGCACCCGGCCAGTGATCACCCTACTAGTCATTTATTCCCATCCATATTACCCATGTCATCTCTTTTAGGTGACAGAGGAGTCGTGTCGAGCCCAGTTCCTGGTTCCAGTGACGGCTCAGGGCCGGAACCGAGCTCAGGCCTCTTTAGAGCGTGCTCAGTACCTCAACCCCATGGTGGAAGTATGTGCCGATATAGAACAGGTTGAGGACAAACCAGATGATTTCTTCTTCCAATTTGATGCTGTAAGTTGAAAGTTAAAGTTAACTTTGTCTGATTTCTGCGTATTTGCTATTGCAAGTTCTATGACAAGTTTCACAATCATGAATACGGGGAGTGATGCTTTTCTGACGATATGGAAATATGTTTGTCTTTAGCAGTCATAAAGTATTGTGTCATATGTTTTTATGTAACCATAATTTGACGATGATGGATTATGTCATTCCTTCAAAGTGGATGATTTTGCACTTGAACCTGTTTTCCAATTGATGTTCAAAACTACAGCAGCAGATGAAAAACATAGCATGCTAGTAAGCAATGCAGCTGCATGTATACAATTAATGGTGTGTTAGATTAAGGTGTGCCCAGAGCATAGACTGTAAAAAATGAATGGACAAAGCCACTCCCCTGCTTTCTACAGACCGAAAATGAAGCCGATAGTTCAGGAACGTGTATCCTCCCATCTTTAATATATACAGTTGGCCACGCCGGAACTCAAACGCTATTGGTTGAGACCAGACATGTGACCAGGGAACCGGAAAACAGCCCCCAAAGAATGCTATTGGTTGGGTAGCTTGTCAATCAAGAGCGGGGAATGAATGCTATTGGTTGTGTAGGTTGTCAATCAAATCATCCCGCCCTCCTGGAGCATAGCCTACTTTATCGTCAATTTTAGAATAAATGGGACCATAATTTAGCAAAACGCATATCCTGATGATTGAAAGGAGACTTTAAAAACTAGCGACTGGAAGGATATAGAATTTATGACAATTTTTATTACGGTAAGAAAATCTAGTCTAAAGTTTGTCAAAAAACCCATTCACTTGCGTTAAAATAAATTCTTTCTGACACCGCAGGTCGGCGCAGGGTAAAACAGTGCCACACTCTGGCCATTCATAAGCTTCCGTGTTGGGCTCATCGTAAATATCCAAGCCTTGGCCCTTGGCCCAGAGCCATGGGTGTAACAATGTGCAAAGCATAGACAGTAGTCATGTTAGTATATCTCTGCTGTCCGGCAGAACTCCAAAATGTTCATTTTTCAGGAAATGACAAAAACAAAACAAAAAGTGGAGTTAGGTGGTTTTGTTCATCATTGATAAGAACAGCTGAATGGACCTCCAAGCTCACAATGAGGTTGAAGGTCAAAAGGGGGTGGAGCCTGGAGTCAGCAAAACCAGCTAACTCCACCCCCCTTTGCTGGAGTTACCTGGTTTAGCAGAAAGTTTGAGGATCCAATGGAGTTAGCTGATTTTGTCAGAAGTACTTTTTAATACTTTCCATTGGTTCAATATTTTTTTTAATCAACACACAGGCGTAAAGGGTGTTCAATAGCACTGATTTATGGGAAAAAAAAGCAAAAGCGGAAAAAATGAGTTAGCTGGTTTCTGCTGGACAGCAACGTTACGATACATGTCATTGACGGCTGGAATTTATTGGAGCGATGTTTCAATGTGGCCGCCATATTGGTTCGGGGCAATCTGCGCCTCCTAATGCATACGTAGTATGTCTATTGAAACAGGAGGTCTCCAGTTGCCACAATCGGCTCTGTGCAAAACTGTAGTCCCACGTTTTCCGAAGGTGGCATACATACCCGTTTCCTGTTCCAGTTCATTTCCCATAGCTTTGTTTGATTGGCTCGGAAGCTGGTTTGACCCGGGAAACACATGACACGTCCATGTTCCCCCCAGAATATGGATGCTGGGGTTCAAGTGGTTAACCCATTAAGACCGGGAACGCATCTGTGTCATTTTAATATTTCTTTGGCTATTCAAAAATAGCAGATCTACATATGAGCTTGTAGATCTGCAAAAAAAAAAAAGTAATGAAAATGTGTGCAAATCCTTGAAAAAAAATTAAAATAAATATATATATATATATATATATATATATATATATATATATATATATATATATATATATATATATATATATATATATATATATATATATATATATATATATATATATATATATATATATATATATATATATATATATATATATATATATATATATATATAAAGCAAACATTTGTAAGTCAAATCTATCTGGGGATTCTACAAATGTCTTCTAAATCCTCACGTATGTTGCTATAATTAGTGGTGCTCAGACTTTTTCATGTCAAGGTCAAGGACCCCAAAAATGTATTTGGCCAAGGAACCCCATCTCAAAATATGTTCTTCCAGGCACCCCCAGAAGCAAAGATTTGAGCAAAATGGGTTAAGTACATCAGTGCTTCTAAAGCTCTGTCTTTGCGATATTCAATATGACCACTAGATGGCCTCCATTGTATGTGTAATATTCTTCCTCAATGTTTTTCTGTCTCGCCATGGAGATCCATACACCTGCATGGTTATGGCTCAATAATGGCACCATTTCTTCGTTTACAACCAACAGAGAGTGATTATTATTTTGGAAGCCTTTCATGAACATATTTTCTACCAGAATTTAATGATTTCATTCAGCCCAAAAATCTGGTTCCAACTATAATAATTAATAATAAAGTAATACATTAATTTGAAAAATAGTGAAAGTGTGAAACCTAGATCTGCTATTTCCCCCATGCAATACTGTCGTACAGCAGACTATACAATAGTGTGTGTAGACCCATTGGCAATTTAATCACTTAAGCCTTAAAGATGTACATACTCCCAGTAACACACAGTGGGTAAACTCATCCACCAATGTCATGTTATTTTATCTTTGTTGTCATTTAGGTATAACTAAAATGAAACGATAAGAACTTTTAAATAAATAAATATTACACATTTCCATAAGTAAGGATTATGTTTTAACTATCAAGATGGAAATGAGTCTGGAAATCCTGTGATACTTAATTTTCAAGCAACACAGACATGCTGGCTGACACCATAAATGTAGTCCTGTGTATTTAAACGCAAAATGAGACATTTAACCCATTAAGACTGGGAAAGAATCTGTGTCATTTTTAGATTTCAAAAATAGCAGATCTACAAGCTCATAGCACGGCAACATTTTGAACTCAAATCTTTGCTTCTGGAAAATGTCTGTTCTATATCAGTGGTTCTCAAAGTTTTTCATGTCAAGGAACCCCAAAATTATATGTATTTTGCCACGGACCCCCATCTCAAAATATTTTGTGCCAGATCTATAAGCTCATAGTGCGGTGCCGCGCTATGAGCTTCTAGATCTGCCATTTTTTGAATAGCCAAAGAAATCTTAAAATGACACACAGCTGCGTTCCCGGTCTTAAAGGGGTCTTTTTGTGTGTGTATTTTTTCTTTTTTCCCCCTTCCTATTTTATTTGGATACATTGGCAGTCTGTTCCCTCTGGGAGTGTCAGGGAACGGTCATGAGGAGGGGGGGGGAGAAACAAAGGGTGTGGGGGGAGGACCAGGGAGGAGAATGGAACAAGGCAGAGGGATGGATGAGACTATAGTAGGATGGAGGGTGGTAAGTTAGAACTAGGAATGTCAACGGCTAACTAGTTTAGCCACTATTTAAAAATATCTAACATGCTTATCGGCATATTGGTTTTACATAATAAATACATATGCAACGTATTCCACATAATCTGCATTTCCGCACTGGGACTCCTACTGGTTGATCGGAGAGAGATCAAAGGAAAATGAAAACGCACGAGGCATAGCTCAGTTTGCGAGCATTTCCGCCTTAGGCTAGACCAGGGGTCTTCAACGTTTTCAGGCCAGGGACCCCCAAACTGATGGGGAGATGGAGCAGGGACCCCCTACCTCAGGGATATTCAACTAGATTAGGCAGGGGGCCACAATTGTAAAATGACTTGAAGTCAGGGGCCACAAGACCGTGATAACAAAACCGTTTGTTGTGTGCTATAGGTCCGATAGGACACAATAATGGACACATTATGTCCATTATTGTAACTTATTAGGGCCTGCTTCATACTGCATTCATGCATTTTCATGTTTGATAGGAACATTTCTGTGTCAGTTCTTGGTGCACAGGCGAAGAAAATAGGAAGTATGTCAGTGTATTCTGTGCATGGGTCCCTGACATAGAAGCGTCTCGTATTAATGAAAGTTATTTTCATTAGTTTTGAGCACCCAGGTGATAAGAGCACAAGCTCTTATGATGTGTTTGAAGTGGATGAAGATGGAGAAGATGGAAGCTGGACAAAATCCACACAAAACTAATCAACACAACAGGGGTTTTGAGTGCAGTCCATCACGGACCATTCATTTGTAACTATTTCTGAGTTTAGAGTGGATGTTGTTAATAACACCAAAGAAATGATTCTCCTTATGCATCCATTAGCGTGTATGCGTTAGTTTTGTGTCGACTTTGTCCAGCTTCCATCTTCATCCACTTCAAACTAGCATCAACTTCAAACTATGAGTTGTGCTCTTATTACCCGGGTGCTCAAAACTAATGAAAAAACCTTTCATTCATATGAGACGCTTCCATGACAACCAAAATTCAAAATGTTCATCCTGTACAACCAACATGCATTTAATTTTACATTGGAACATGGAATATGTTCCAGGGACCACAAGAAAGCTCCGCGAGCCACCAGTTGAATAACACTGTCCTATCTCGTAGGGTGGAGGGGGCTACATATATTGCATAATTATGTATAAAATTGTATTTCATATGTATAAACATACCATGTTATTGTGCATTCAATACTAAGCTATTAAAATAATACAGATTAATATATTCATGCTTTTATTTTAAACATACATGTGCAAGGTACAGTGAGTAGGGTGTCTGTACCAATGCCATTTATAAACATACCTTGTTATTAACATAACCAATGTCAATACTATCAACAATCTGTCAATTGCACAATAATCATGTATAGAAGCTATTCGAAATGGACAGAATCATGATTTATTTTAAACATAAATATTTAAAGACAAATGGACATTTTTGAAACAATCAAAAATATAAAAAATGTTTTATAATTATAATGTTTTAATCTAATCTAACAACAATTTCGCGGACCCCCTGCAGTACCTCCACGAACCCCCTAGGGGTCGCGAAGCCCCTCTTGAAGACCTCTGGGCTAGACCATTATTTCTTTCTTTTTTAATAACTGTTAATTAACCAGATGAGGATGTTGGCTAACAACAGAACTATCAGTTTTTGACATTACTAGCTGGAACATGGTTAGGGAGAGGAGAAAGAGGTTAGAGATAAGGAAGACGGGCTTAGTGGACAAAGAGTCAAGATGTGAGATGAGAAAAGAAGGGAGGAGTATTCCGTTTTAAAATGTACAATTTAGGCATTTAGCAGATGCTCTTGTTCAGAGTAACTTACTGTTCGAAATCAGAGCAAATGGCACGAGCCCTAGTCAACAAGTGACAGGGTGAAGGGCCACAAGAGTGCAAAGAAAATAACCTGAATAACTAGTAAAATAAAGTAAACATTAAAGGGATAGTTCACCCCCAAAATGACTTTTTTCCTATCGATTAGTCACCCCATGGAGACTTGAATTCATGGATGTTTTTTTGTTTTTGTCGCATTCCTGAGCCAATAATTTGATGACCGGCAGCGGTTCTGGTAGGAGACACAAAGAGTCTCCTTTGTGTCTCCTACCGGAGACATTGGCATCTTTCTTTAGCAGGAATTGGACAAAAACAAAAACATATCCATGAATTCAAGTCTCCATGGGGTGACTAATCGATAGAAAGAGTCATTTTGGGGGTGAACTATCCCTTTAAACCAAGCATCTGTCTAAAGATTAGATAAATTGGAGCGGGGAGACTTGGAGAGAAGGAAGGCAGGTTATTAGGGCCCCGATGTGGATGGACACAAGGACAGAGAGAGGAGGGAGGGAGCACGGTATAGAACAGCAAGATGGGATGTGAGGGCCGAGGGAGGATGCAAGGGAAGAGTACAAAGAGAGAGGAAAGGCGGGCGCAGAAGGAACTGAGGGAGGGGAGAAAGGGATGTTATTAATCCATTCAGTCTCCCATATTGACAGAGGAGAAAGAGAGAAGGTGTAATGCTAGACTAGAGCGAGGAAGGAAGGGATCCTGTGGATTGTTAGGGAGGAGAGAGATGGCACTGTTTTAAACCTGGAGATGGAGTGAGGAAAAACGCAAAAGGGGGTCATCTCTGATGTGGATTGCTTGGTCCTGCTTCTTTTATCTTTTTTTCCATGGATACATCTCCCGTGTCGCACAGCAGGCCATGGGAGATCATAAGAGGACGGGGTTGGGAGTGTGCAAGATTCTTTCACGCTGAATCCACCAACAGACCATCTGGGTAGCTGTGGGGTGCAGCAATGTCATGCCACCACACACTATTCATTCCTGTTAGCAGGACACTGTTATTAATTATTAAAATGTCCACCGTTGTTAACAATCATGGGTTTATATAAAAAGGGAAACAAGGTTTTCTAAGGACACACACACAAAGTATTTTGCTGTGTTGTGGAGTAATGGATGGATGGGTTTACCACAAAAGGGTAATTCAGATGTGTCAGGTTGATCACAGTCTTTCTTGCCTCTGTATAATAAGATGAACCAACAGCCTTGTCTTGCGTCAGCCCGATTTGTCGGACATTATTTCGACTTTTTATGTGAGCTTGTAGATTGACTGTTTTTGTTGTTGTTTTTTTAAGGGCTTAAGTGACTAAATAAATTAAAGTTCAATGTATGTGCTTATGTTTTATCTATCAAGAATGTAATTTATTCTTATTATTTTGGTAAATGTTCTCAAATAGAAACTTTAATCAAATGTATTTTTCTTTGCACTTTTCGACAAAATCGGTCAAAACATTGGTAATTGGTGGTCTCGGACTCTCCAAAATCGGGATCGGCATCTGACCCAAAAATCTGGCATCGGTTGGGCTCTAGTCTTATCTGTGTGCTGGGGGTGTCGGGGTATGTTGGGCTTGGTCACTAGGATAAGATGGACCCAACCCTCGAATTACAGTAGCCAGCTGCTGATTCTGTGTCTTATTCTGTCCACCACACCCTGTTAAGAACGGCATGATCCAGTCAACAACAGACTTGGTTTGTTTGTTTGTTTAGGCCTACTGCTAGAGCATGGCGCTAATTCTGCCAGGCTTAGGGCTTCCAGTGTCACTGGCACCACCCACCAGTGGTGGAAAGTAACGTAAAGTACATTTACTGAAGTACTGTACTTAAGTACCACTTTGAGGTATGTTTTACTTTACTGGAGTCATTTTCAGTACTTTTACTAGGCAAATATTGTACTTTTACTCCACTACAATTATTTGAAAACTTTAGTTACTTTGCAGACATACATTATTATATTATAAAACATACATTAACCACTTCAGCCCTATTTTATACATAGGCTATTTGAAAATAGCCGATCTACAAGCTCACAACGCGTCGCAAAGCGACGGGTTGTGAGCTTGTAGATCTGCTATTTTCAAGCATTTCAGTACTTTTACTTTTGATACTTTAAGTGTATTTTGATGCCAATACTTTTGTACTTTTACTCAAGTAACATTTTGAACACAGGCCTTTTACTTGTAACAGAGTATTTTTATATTGTGGTATTGCTACTTTTACTTAAGTAAAATGTGTGAGTACTTCTTCCACCTGATGATAACGATATGATAATCAGTTGACAGATTTACTCTCTAGTCTAGTCTATGGCAGTTAGCTTCCCTCTCTCACTAAAACGGATTGGAATGGACTCTGTCAATATCGTTTTCAGTTTGCTGTCAAACCAGTAACTGTAGGAAAGATGGGAGATAATTTCTGCAATGTGTTTCCCGTATAGTCGGATAATCATTTTTCCTTTGCCTTTGTGTGCAATATAATATGCCACGTTGTACCCATCTGTGGGTGTCTTTATTTACTTTTTTTTTATCGTTTTGGGTTTCATGTTTGATATTTGTGTGCTGTGTTTTATTTCATATTTTCCGGTATGGGGTTTAATAAAGTGCACTTATTCTACCCAGCATTCTCCCTAACCAACCTACCAAATGTTTGTGTCCTCCTTCAGGTGTGTCTGACAGGATGCTCCAGGGATCTGATGGTCCGCGTCGACCAGCTCTGTTCTAAACGCAAAATCAAGGTGTTCTGTGGTGACGTCTATGGCTACTACGGTTACATGTTCTGTGATCTTGGACCAGAGCACAATTATGTGGAGTAAGTGTGTGTGTATGTGCGAGAGAGAGAGAGACACACACACATTAGAGGCCTTTGTTATGTGTGTAGACTAATAGTGTTGATAGTCTTTGTTTTCTTTAATACACGTTCTATTAGTGGCTTTCGAAGAAAAAGGCCAAACAGTTGCAAGATTCTCCTCACTCTCGGCTATAATTGGGTGGGTAGCCAGGCTGTTTGTCCTTAAGATGTGTAAAACCTATATTATTTGATTTATACTGAATCATTTAATTGGTCCCTCTACATAAAGCATGTGTGTGCGTGCATATTCTCCCCAGGCATTTGTGTGATGAATATCTTGCTCAAGGGCAATCCAAGGAAGTTCTAGACTTGCCTCACCCAGATAGCCCAGCTGCTCTGAGAAGCCGTACCTGAAACCTTATAATTAAAGCCCACTTCTCTAACCTTGATGCTCCTGCTTCCTCTAAGCATGTGATCAACATGACGTGTGTGTGTGTGTGTGTGTGTGTGTGTGTGTGCCCGCGCACATGCGTGCATAACTCGTGAGTTGCGTGCTTCCAAACACATGAGAAACAGGCTTTTTCTGTGGTCTCACTTACCACATGCCTTAACTCATCCGCTGCCACTGACGTAATTGACGTAATTAACCAATACCGCCACTGACGTAAAAAACGTAAAAAAAATGTTTTCAATTTTTTTTTTTTTTTTTTTTTTTTTTTTTTCAAATTTGACCCAAAGACCAAGGAGATATGATTTCTAGACTCCCATCCACTTCCTTGTTAACTTAAAACTTAAAACTTCTGTATCTTGGCTCCTGAGTACTTTTTTTTTTTCAATGAAAAATCTCTGGCAGTGGGCAAACGCAAAAAAAAAAGGTTCTGGCAGTGAATGAGTTAATTAACACATGTCCAAGTACTATGGTAAATTCGTACCATCGTTTGTACTAATAATGTCTTGTCTGTCCTCCCCCAGGGAGAAGCTAAAGGTAGTGAAGCCGTCTGCGAATTCCAATGACGGCCCTGAGGCCAAGAAAGCCAAGATTGACCCGAACGAGACTACCATGATCAAGAAGGTAGGAGGACTTGTGGACTTCATTGTATGTATGGTGAACATTTACAGCATCTCACCCGTCAGTTGTTGTGAGGTTTTGTCCACAGTCGGTACATTTACATGTTAGGCAGTTTTGGCGTTTAACCCATTAAGACCTGGAACGCATCTGTGTCACTTTAGATTTCTTTGGCTATTCGAAAATAGCAGATATACAAGCTCATAGCGCGGCACAGAGTGCCGCGCTATGAGCTTGTATATCTGCTATTTGCTATTTGCTTTAAAAAATAAAATACAAATCTGGTTGGTGAAGTGGCCCATGTGGCTTGGGAATCTTTGCATGAAATGGCCACTGGCTGGGGGTGAAAATAAAGATCCTAACCAATAGAAGCTAGTGGCACTGAATAGAGGGTGGGGACAGTTAATCAAAGTAATCAATGTATTCGATTATAAAAACTAGGCCAATGCCCGTCGGGACCGCATGCCCCTCTGGTTATGCAATACCTATTGTGTTGTACCCGTTGTCAAAGTCCTTGCATCACGTGCATTACCCATTATCATAGTAGCTGGAGGTAAGTCTATGACGCCGCCACAAAGGCTGTGGTGAGGTGATGACCCCTGGTAACAAATAGGAAAAAAAAAATATTTTATATCAATTACACACCCCATGAAGCCTTGAATTCATAGAGTTCTTTTTGTTTTTGGCGCATTCCTAAGCCAATAATTTGATGACCAGTGGAAAGATGCTAATGTCTCCAGTAGGAGACTCAAAAGAGTCTCTTTGAGTCTCCTACCGGAAACGCAGCCGGTGATCAAATTATTGGCTTAGGAATGCAACAAAACCAAAAGAATATCCATGAATTCAAGGCTTCATTGGGTGTGTAATTGATAGAAAATAAGTAGTTATTTTTCAAAGAGGAAAAAATCACACCCTGTGTTAAGAGAGTGGTGCCTTTGATGAGCCCCGTATTGATGTTGTCATCAATGTTTGTTTATTGGACATACGGACGGACACACAGACAAAGTCAGATATAGGAGTGGTTGGCACCACTCAAAAAGGTGTTGCACACTCTGGCTCCCATATGCAGGGATTTTGTATTGCTGCCTGCTGGTCTTCCTCAGAATCAACTTCGTTAGTACTATTACATCATATTGATGACATCAGGGATCTCCATATATGGGCTTAAAAGAAGGACAAACAGACAGATCTAGACAGATCTAGGGACAATTATAAAAAACACACTTCTCAATTATTCAATTAATAATTAAAAAAAAGTAATCAATAGAATAATCACTAAGTTAATTGCAGTCCTATCACTGAACTCAACCAATGCAGAGTGAAGTACAGAAGAATAGAATCAGATGATGATGAATATGCCATGGCTACAACCTTTACTGTGTTCAATGTTTTGTCTTCTTGTCCATCCAACCAGACATCCAATTTCTGCTCCCTGAAGGAAGCTCTTGAGGTTGATTGGACGAATGAGAAGGCCAAAGCCAGTCTGAAGCGCACGCCTGTGGACTACTTCCTCCTCCATGGTATAACTACTCAGTCAGGCATCTTCCAAGACATATGCTGTGTGCCTGTTCCATGCTACTGTATAATAATATACCGTATACTACATAAGGCATCTATTAGTATACTGTTCTTGGCAGTTGGCATGCAATTTGAAATTGATATACTACTGTTTTGTGCCAACTAGAAATGAAATCATGTTCCCTTGTTTGAATAATGGGGTCCATCGACACCATACTTTATCTAACATAATCGAAAATTATGATTTTCTTTTTTTCATAATGATGTAATCATGAAACCTGGAATATTATTCAAACACCTTACTTGCCAGGTGTTACATCTTGCCCTTGCCTTTCCATTTGACCCCTTTTTCTCCCAATTCCATTGGGAGCTGTAGATTTCTCTGCCATATCAAGCTTCTCAAAATAGCAGTGTAGGATATAGCCAAAGGATGTGTGGGGCAGGGCGAATGAATGTGCATCGTTCCTCATTCAACAATGAATATAGAGACAGAATTAGTGCTTAACATTCAGCAACAAAATACCAGTGGTGGAAAGTAACAACTAAGTACATTTACTCAAGTACTGTACTTAAGTAAAATTTTGAGGTCTTTTTACTTTACTGGAGTATTTCCAGTTTTCAGTACTTTTACTCCAGGGAAAATATTGTACTTTTACTCCACTAGAATTATTTGAAAACGTTAGTTACTTTTTACTTTGCAGAAATCAATTATTATATTATAAAACATACATTAACCCCTTTAGCCCTATTTTATCCATAGGCTATTTAAAAATAGCTGATCTACAAGCTCACAGCGTGTTGCATCGCGACAGGTTGTAAGCTTGTAGATCTGCTATTTTCAAACATTTTAGTAGTTTTACTTTTGGTACTTTAAGTATATTTTGATGCCAATACTTTCGTACTTTTACTCAAGTAACTTTTTGAAATTGTTGAACACAGGGCTTTTACTTGTAATAGAGTATTTTTATATTGTGGTATTGCTACTTTTACTTAAGTAAAATACCTGAGTACAATACTTTTTCCACCACTGCAAAATACTGCCGTTGTGCTTGGGCAGCTCCCAGGAATGAATGTGTGTTACTTTATGAGGTTGTTCATCTTCATTCTCCAAAGCCTTGGAAGTTATAAAACCATTGACCACCTTCTTCATGATGCCATGAAAGGCAGAACTCAATGTCAGCGACATCGGCTAGGTACCAACTGTTAACCACATGAACCCTAGCATCCCTATTATGGGCATGTCATAACAGATGAACATTCAGCAAAAATGGATGAAGATTCCATGAAAATAACAGGTCTGCAAGCTCACAACTCATCGCATGATGAGCTTGCAGATCGTCTGTTTTCGCAAAAGAGATATAGTGTAGAGGGGGCCCTGGTCAACAAATTATGTAGGGTTTAACCCATTTAGACCTGAGGCCGATTCTAAAAATGCCTTTTAATTCCTGACCTAAGTTTTCTGAAAAACTTCAAATATTTTTTCAAAAATTACCAAAAATGTATGTTGCTATATACTGTACATAGCAACAGCAACCCCAAAAGGGGTTCCAGTCTTGAAAGGTATGGTTACAAATAGGGGTTCCCGCCCTGTGGTTAGAGATGGAACCTTATGACCCGAAGTACAAACCTTAACGCATAACCCCCATCTTCCTGTTTTTCAGATTATTTTCAGTGTCTGATGACATTTCTAAAGAGTTGTTATTGTCCTTTCGTCACCGGCACCCATTAACGTGTACAGTACTCATTAGTTTCCATCACAGGCTGTCCATGGCCAGTCATGTGCACACACTGTTGAATAGGGAACAGCACAACGCCACATGACATCAATAGATACACATGCAGTAGCAGATAAGAACAGGAAATAAAGTAGGATATGACTAGCTACCGGGGTTTCCACTCTAACAGGTTTTGTATTGTTGGTAAACCACATCCAAAACATCCTCCCTTCTGGTTTGCTTTGTGTTTCGTTTTAGTTAACCTGTCATGATGCTACCGCGTCAACTTTTGATGTTTAGCTCTTCTGTCAGCAGAGTATACAGTGTAACTTGGTAATGCCAAAAGTCATTATAAAAGACTGGCAACAGTGTAATCAGTTAATTTTGCCCTGGAAAGACAGCCAGTGCATATCTATACGTCTACTACGGCATCCATAGGAATGGGACAGGAAATGACACCAGATAATCAAATGACATTTGTCTTCTCTATCTAAAGGCGCCTATTATATTAACCCATTCAATCCGGGAACGCATCTGTGTCATTTTAGATTTCTTTGGCTATTCAAAAATGAGCTTGTAGATCTGCTATTTTTGATAAATAGTGAAAATCTTTGAATGCATATTTTTTAAAGCGAACATTTGTCAAATATCTTGTTCCAGGGACCCCCAGAAGCAAAGATTTGAGTTTGCTTAAAAAAATATATATATTCCAAATTTTCACGATTTTTCAACAATAGTAGATCTACAAGCTCACAGCGTGGCACCACGCTGTGAGCTTGTATATCTGTTATTTTTGAATAGCCAAAGAAACCTAAAATGACACGTTCCCGGATTGAATGTGTTTAAAAGTATATGAAATCCTAACGATACAGCTACTGTACAATATATGATGCACATGACAATCAAAGTAGCAGATTAAATTAGATCAGGGGTCTTCAACGTTTTCAGGCCAAGGACCCCCTAGCTGAGAGAAAGATGAACCAGGGACCCCCTACTCTATATTGTATAAAATTGTGTTTCAGATTAAAGTTTTTTTTACTTAGTCTGCTATTTTTTCCCCTCTACACCTATAGCCTCTTTGCGAGGCGTTGAGAGCTTGTAGATCTGCTATTTTCGGCTAATGTTCCCCTCAGAAAAGGAATTCTAGGGTTCAAGTAGTTAATGTAAAAAAAACTAAATCTTATCACACAAAGATTTGGCGGACCTTAGTAGCTGTGAGGACCCCCTAGGGGTCCCGGACCCCCTGTTGAAGACCCCTGAATTAGATTTTACCATCCGCTGTGGCCACTGTTGCCTTGTTCCTGTCTTGCCACCCACCTGTCATTTGTCTGCCGTTTATCAGGCTCACTTTATGAATGGAAACAGCGTAATTGTTGTCATTTATTTGTTTCATTCCTATAATTGGAGATAGTAGATATTTTGGGTGACTGATGAGGAAGTGGTTCTTTCTCTGTTACCGACGGTTTTCCTGTCTCACTACAAACAGATCAGAGGATGATGGGCAGGGCACTGAGGTGGTGATAAGATTGACATTTCACTGATAATGAGCGTAGGTGAAGAAATAAAGGGCAGCTTGTGTGTGTGTGTGTGTGTACACTGTTACGGGTGGAAATGGCTGTGGGTGTATGAGGCTTCCTGATGTGGTTAATGGACAGACTGAATCAGGATATAAGGGGGTGGCGTGTGCATGAGCGCTCTTGTGTAACAAAATAAAAGTCAGTTGAGCTAAATGCTCTGTCCCACCCTTCACCCAAATCAAGTGTGCCCTTTTTGGCTAAGCTCAATCAGTACACTGTCAAATCCTTGGATGTTTATAGAGGGTGAACAAATGGACCCATGTGGGTCCATTTGTACACTCTTTGTGTTAAATGAACACAAATGTACTGTTCTATAGCTCTCTGGTACAGGGCTCCTTCATTCAAGATGAAGACTCTGAAGAGGAAGCTATAGTCTGTGCAAGCATGGAGGACACATTTGACCCGCAGTGGAGTTGTGCGTTCACTCAACGTTTGCCAACGCGCTTTGATAGTGTAGTGGTGGTGAGACACAGACCTTAACAGATTATAGGTTTTTGATGGTGCAACATCGAGGAGTTGCCTTACAACATCGAGGTGATATGAGGTCTTTCCATGAGAAGATATTTCACCCTGGAAAGCACTTGCACGTACAATACCTTGATTTCACTCAAAGTCACTTGAATATGTGATGACATCATAACTGCCAAGAGCACAATGTTTTATACGAGAAGACAAAGTCCTTGGGAAAGTGTTACATATGTCTTCTATTTTGGGGACGACAAATGTTTCCAGTCACTCAATTGTTGTTTCTCTCTCTTTTTCTTTCTCCTCTGTTTTCCTGTTCCTCCTTCTGTGTTTCCCCCTTCCTTCCTCTGTGATTTCCTCTTCCCTCATCTGTGATTTCCTCTTCCTTCTTTGTTTCCCTCTTCCTTGCTCTGTGTTTTCCTCCTGTCCTCTGTTTTCCTCTTCCTTGCTCTGTGTTTTCACCCTCTCCTCTGTTTTCCTCTTCACTCCTCCTGTATTTTCCCGTTCCCTCCACAGTTCTGTTGAAGTTCCGTACAGACAAGGGTCGTGACCCCGACACACAGTCCTTTGCGGAGGACAGCCAGCTCCTGAGACAGATCCGGGATGATGTCCTTGAGGCCATGGGATTGGGCGGTGACCTGTTGGGGGACGACTTTATTGGGTAGACGAATGTCTCCAAATGTGTACCATGTTACTGTAAATGAGGTGTACAGAAATAATTATATCACTTCGATAACGCCATTACAGGGTTAAAATGTCCACAAAGTTTCACTATAATGAGATTTACAATGTAAAAGCTCTGAAGTACTTGGGCAAGACTGTTCCTGTCCTTCAAAAGTGCCCGTGAGCAGGACACTAAATCTCAGCCTTGCCCGTTGCAATGTATGGCATCAGAAATACATTGCTCTGGCATCTCTGAAGAACTCCATTTGTATGGAGATAATATGAACATTAATTAAATGTAATTTCTATCAATTGGAAAATATCACATTAACCCATTAAGACCGGGAACGCATCTGTGTCATTGATGACACAGATGAGCTTGTAGATCTGCTATTTTTTTCTTATCGTGAAAATTTGTGCAAATCTTTGAATATATATATATTTTTAAAAGCGAACATTTGTAACTCAAAGCTTCTGGGGGTCCCTGGAACAACATATTTTGAGATGGGGGTCCGCGGCCAAATACATATCATTTTGGGGTCCTTGACATGAAAAAGTTTGAGAACCACTGATATTATAGCAACATAAGTTTTTTCCAAAAACTGTTAGGATTTAGAAGTAGAATTGTAGAATCCCCAGAAGCAAAGATTTCAGTTAAAAGTGTTCGCTTAAAAATATATATATTCAAAGATTTGCAAAAATGTTCATGATGTAAAAAAATAAATAGCAGATCTACAAGCTCATAGCGTGGCATTCGGTGCCACGCTATGAGCTTGTATATCTGCTATTTTCGAATAGCCAAAGAAATCTAAAGTCGAATCCCGGATTGAATGGGTTAATACAAATCTAATTTATGAACTCCCAAACGAAACTCTGTGTGTGGTGTAAAACATTTCTTCATCTTTTCATGTTGTTTGTCATTAGCTACTGCTTCTCTGAGATGGCCCCAGTATGTGCCGTGGTGGGTGGGGTTCTGAGCCAGGAAGTTGTAAAGGTGAGGCAATACGCAAATAATTAAATGCACCTCTCTTGACCTGTGTGGTTGAATGTGCAGAGCTAGGCTTAAACACTGAGTTGGACATTACCATTGCCAGTGGTGTAAAGTAACTAAGTACATTTACTCAAGTACTGTACTTAAGTACAATTTTTAGGTACTTTTTACTTTACCGGAGTATTTCCAATTGTCTATACTTTTACATCTACTCCACTACAATTGTACTTTTACTCTACTACAATTATTTGAACACTTTAGTTACTAGTTACTTTAGATATAAATCATTATATTATGAAACAAGAGTTAACAACTTTAGCCCTATTTTATACATAGGCTATTTGAAAATAGCAGATCTACAAGCTCACAACGCGTCGCATCGCGACGCGTTGTGAGCTTGTAGATCTGCTATTTTCAAATATTTAGTACTTTTACTTTTGATACTTTAAGTACATTTTGATGCCAATACTTTTGTACTTTTACTCAAGTAAATTTAGAATTCTGGACTTTTACTTGTATCAGAGTATTTTTATATTGCAGTATTGGTACTTTTACTTAAGTAAAACATTTGAGTACTTTTTCCACCACTGACCATTGCCCAGCTTGTTGCTAAATGTTAAGATCTCGGTCATAACATTTATTAGAGTCTGGGTTTCCATTCCGTGTGTAGCTCTGAACAGGCCCTGACACTGCTAGTGTTATGGTGTTCTGGACACCATTCTCTGCTATCACAATGGATAGAGCATGACGTTACCCTTTCTATGATGGGTTGCATCTAATATATGAAGTTTCAACTTTTGTTGTAATCTGATGATGATGGGCAGTGTACTTAGTCACTTCTGACATATTATGTACATGTACACAGACGACTAATTAGACTCTAAAAAATTATATTGTACTTGGAAAATGCCAAATAACAGAATGGTATGAAATATTCATAAGATGTGTACTCAAAGAATAAACCTCAGTGAGAACATCAGTCTCTAGTGTAAGTAAGCTACATCACTTAGCAGCAGATATCAAATATGCATGAAATGTGCAGGAATGGAGTATATTCACAGTCGTGTACATAAAATAGTAGTGCACGTGTAATGGCACTGGCGTGTACTCAAACACAGTCATACAGTATATACGTACATACAATGTGATGGCCTGTATCGCCAAGATTGACATATTAAAACAGCAGGATCTGTGTAGTTATCTAGCATATCTGTCTACGTCCTGCAACTCTAGGGTTTGTGCTCTGCAGTATATATCTACTTATATAATCGGCGAGTGACTTCCGCGCGCCGCTGGCGCTATAGCCACAGCTCTGTAATCGAGTAAACACAACGCCGACACACCACATCTCGCCAACACAGTAGCCACGGCGGACGCGCAGAATTTACGGGTGGCGTAGGGCACCTATCATTGCTCACTTCACAGTTTCCACATCGCAACATAATTTATTCCACTCACCACATTACGGACAAAACGGAAGGTGAAACAGTTTCGTACCGTTTACCGTGCGCACCACCGACACCGAACGGCGACGGCTTTAGCCGAAACAACACGAGCGGCCGCCATTGAACTCTGCGCATCTCCACAACAACACACAAGCAGGTCCTTCGCTTCAACCCCCCCCCCCTTCTTACGTACCTCTTTTGTTCCACCCAGGCCGTTACTTTCACTTCACTCATGTCTTGATCCCAATATGTCCGTCCTTCACGTGCCATGTACATCCCAAACACAAAAATAAACGGTGCCGGGCACACTACAGCACGTTGTCCTGCTAAATCTGGTAAACAAACCAGCGTAGGTTCATGACACCAAAGGATTCGACAGTGATGTCATCATTATGCAACCCGGAAGTACAAATACCAAGGATACGTCAGTGATGTCAGTCGGGATGCCAGATTTATGTCAGGTTTTCAAAAACAAGCGACAGAAACAAGCAAGGACGTTCATGAAAAAAAAAAAAACAGCCGAAGGGGTCCGCCATGTTCCAGGGGGGTCCCCGGGGGTCCCAACACTCACAGGGGGTCCGCGGACCACCACGTAAAAAATAAATATAAACATTTTTTCCCAATTTCTTTTTTTTTTTTTTTTTACTTTTGGACACTTCTATCCCACCATTTTGGTACCCCAAAATAAGCGCGCCCTCACAGCCCTAGAGCCCCGTGCGCGGCTGGGGTCGACGCCCCCCGAGACTCTAGTTTGATAAATGAGAAATCACCACCTATCAGCCAACTGTTGGTCAATTCAGACTGTTGTTATATTGGGTCTTTTATACCTGCTTCATTGACAGAGAAACAAACATCATTTGGAAACTCATATTTTTCTGTTGAAACAGCATAACATTCTTGTGTTATTCTGCCTTCCAATTTGGCACATGTGTGTGTGTGCGTGTGTGTGTGCATGCACACACACTGTACATAAACACACACTCACACTCCTTTTCCCTTATTTCCAAAACAACTACTTGAGATGAGATGCATCTTTTTGTGATCGCAGATGGTAGATTCCGATACGTTGTTCCCGTCCGTCTGGAACAATGTATCTTGGTGGACTTTGGGCCACACCACAGCCCCTGTGTCCTGTGGTTTAAAAAATTAGATGTTTTTTCCTGCCATCGTAGTAACTACAACCGAGTTGTAGGACTCAGGGTTAGGTGAGGCAACAACTGGATTCGAAAATCATTTACTTTCATCCACTCCCCCGTGGAGCAGGGGCATGGTCTGACTACATGACCTGAATTAGACTTGACTACAAACTCTGAGTGGATTA
This sequence comes from Gymnoscopelus microlampas, assembly GCF_963454915.1. Taxonomy (NCBI): domain Eukaryota; kingdom Metazoa; phylum Chordata; class Actinopteri; order Myctophiformes; family Myctophidae; genus Gymnoscopelus; species Gymnoscopelus microlampas. The sequence goes on along the minus strand of NC_139945.1, from coordinate 20,352,532 downwards.
CAAATAATTTAGCTGAGCTGTGTTGTTGCCTCAGGCCTCGGGCTGTAGTTTAAACACAGGGGGTCAAGTCAGGATAAGTCTGTTGTGTCTGCCTCTGCCTGTGCAGAGAGGGAGTGAGAGTGAGTACGCATGTGTGAGAGAGGGCAAGTAACGCACGTGACTGTGTGGGTGGTAGAGGTAGTGTTTGTTCAGAGTCTTGTCATTGTGTTGGCACAAGGCCAAGCTTCCATCTCCATGGTGATGATGAAACTTACTGCAACTTGCCAACTGATGTCTTACTGCGCAAAATTATCTAATCTCACACACATAATCGAGCGCCGGAGAGAGGCCTGGAGAGAAAAAGACAACGATCGTATGTGTGTGTCATTGAGGGAGGGAAATCGGCTGAAACAAGTTTTCTCCTTGCCACAGAGGGTAGATGATTCTAACCTTTAACAGCAAATTAGATTGTTGTGTGAAGAACATCATCCCAAGTGCCGATTTGTTGCCCGTCAAAATGGCTGGTAGATTAATTTACCAGTCAAAGCACAGGTACATAAATAAACACAGTACAGTTGACAGTCATTTGACAGAATGGTGTGAGAAACTGTGCGAATGTGTTTTGATTTATTCTCTTCCTCTGGTCTTCTCCAGGCTCTCTCCCAGAGGGACGCTCCGCACAGGAACTTCTTCTTCTTCGATGGTCGCAAAGGCAACGGCATCGTCGACTACTTCGGCCCCAAGTAAACGACACACGCACCCCAACTGGGACCGAACCAAGAGATTCTCGCACTGGACCGTTGCATACACACCCATGTGACCAGCAAATTTGGTTCTTTACTTTCTTTTTCACCATCAGACTATTTATATTAAATAAAAGTCAAAAACCTACTGTAATCTGTTGCCTTAGCTTTTTGTAGTTAGTTATTTACTTAAGTCTACTAATTTTTGTTTGGATACAAAATCCGATAGATGTTGACTGTGTAATTCTCGAAATGTCTTTTTTTGCTTTGTTTTGTTTGTTCTTTTTTTTTGGTCCATTATGTCTCAAGCACACAATGGGATTTTTACATTTTTGTAATAAAAAAATGTTTTGATAAAAGGAAATCTTAACATGCTTCTTGACTTGGGTTATTCGGAATTTCACAGCGGTGAGGTTTTTGTTTTGCATTTGTTTTTGTTTTTGCCAAAGATGTATTATTAAAGAATACTTGCTCAACATAGTCTTTCAGGTGTGATACAGTTTAGTCATTGCCAATTCCCCCCTGTGTATATATATATACACTACCTGTCACTGCCAACCCCTGCTGTTGGTCTGTGGAGGTGTAAACACCACACGTCTCCTCCGATACACATGGCGTTGCCTGCCGCTTCTTTCCACGTGACAGTTAACCCATTGAGACCTGAGGCCGCTTCTAAACATTTTAAAAATCCTAAAAAAAAAATCGGAAAGAAATATTTAAAAAATATTTTTTACGATTTTTCAAAAATAGCAGATATACAAAGACATCTAAAGTGACACAGATGCGTTCCAGGTGCAGCACTATGTAACTTTCCTCTTCTACCCCGGATTTGAACCTGGTTTCCTGCCTAAGTGCTGACATTTTTCAGATGGAGCTAATAGTCTGCCTGCTTGCTCGGGGGATAAATTGAGTCTTGACCATCAGGTCAAGATTTGTGTCAGATCGTGTGTCTAGGTGAGACGTGACCTTTGACACGATCTAAATGTCTCAATAGAAGAGCAGGGAGACTAAATACGACCGCCCCAATTGTATAAGTTATATTGCATTACATATACAAGTTGAGCTTGTAGATCTGCTATTTTTTGAAAAATCAATAAAGCAAACATTTGTAACTCAAATCTTTGCTTCTGGGGGTCCCTGGAACAAAATATTTACAAATGTTCGCTTAAAAATATATATATATTCAAAGATTTTCACGATTTTTCAAAATAGCAGATCTACAAGCTGATAGTGCGGCACTCAGTGCCGTTCTATGAGCTTATATATCTGCTATTTTTGAATAGCAAAATAAATCTAAATCTTTCCCTCCCAGTTCCACTCCTTACTGAACTGGTACCCTGACCAACGCCCTCCCCTGCCCACTTCCCACCTGTAAACACGGGCAGTTCTGTTCATTGGAGCCCCCGGCCAAGCCAGAAGCAAATGGAGAAATCGAACCCCAGTCTCGACGGCAATGGGCAGGAACTTTACCCCTGTGCCACACGGACCCCCCCCCCCCCCCTGACATGTCCAAGATAAGATTTTATATTTGATTGGATGTTCCTGAGACAGTTTTTAAGCATTAAAGGTTAAGATGAGTCAAAGACTATAATTGTAGTGGTTGTGTAACCCACATGTAACCTTAGCTGCCACACTCGGCTCTTGTGTGTGACTCATTCAAACCATAGATGGGCATATCGTGTTACAAATATGAATATGATACTACCACTATTGGTAGAATAATAGGTGTGTGTCCCAGACATGCAAATGGCACACACACCTTTACAGAATCTTCTATATAAGGCAACAACAACCGAGTTATAAGGAGGGGTAAATGGGCTTGTTAACAGTCTCTACACTCCAACCCGATCTTCAGCCCCTGGAGAGAGAGACACTTGAAACTGTAGATCTTGTCAAACAGGTCTAACGTCACCTGTGGAGTAGAGCAAGAAGTGACGCATCTTGAGATGGGATACATGTTTGCATCAGGACCGGGCCCAGTTTGGTTTTATGTCGGATAAATAAATAAAGTATTATAGAAACTATTTGTGGAGCTGGCTGGTATTTCAGAAACAGAAACATTGGTTTGAAAACTACAATTTAAATATTTAGCAGATGCTCTTATCCAGAGCAACTTCAGTGTAAGATCAGACTAAGTGGCATGAACCCTAGTCAACAAATAGACCAATTTAGTACTACAAAGTAATGTCTCAAGACAGATTCAGCTCAAAAACAATTTTTTTCCCTCTTTTTGGGGGGGGGGGGGCGGGGGCGTTCCCAGATTGACTATAAAGTAAATAGGATACTAGGTAACCATCAAACCAAGAATCTGTCTAAACCAGGGTTTCCCAAACTTTTAGAATGAGACCCAAAAGATACATTTGGTGTCTCCTCGGGACCCAAACTTACACAAACGTGAGTGAACTATGACATCGTGATGCGACGCGTTGTGAACCTTTAATAGATCTGCTATTTTCACTGTTTCATTCTTTTTTTAATTTATGGATATTTTGATTTAAAAATATCTGAATTTGTTTTGAGGGGAGTTTTGTTTAAAAAATGTAATAAAAATCACACCCTGTGTGAAGGTAGCGGCGCCTTTGATACATTTTGTCATCGATATGTGTTTATAATGTGTTTATAGCCACGTGTCATGTGAAGCTTGACCAATCACTTTGTTGACGCACCTGACTAATCACTTTGTTGACGCACCTGACCAATCAGAACGTTGACGGACCTGACCAATCAGAACGTTGACGGACCTGACCAATCAGAACATTGACGGACACGGACAAAGTCAGGTATAGAGCAGGATCCGCTCGCGCCGCTAAAAATAGGAAACGTCAAAACAGAAAAAAACGATATTTACTCACAACCTTTAAAATGAAGGATGTGAGTTTAATTAAAAATGGGTCCCGACCCACTGGCCAGGTTTTTTTTAAGGATTTGATTTTGGGCCTTTATGCCTGTAATGACAGGACAGTTGACTGACAGGAAATGGGGAGAGAGATGGGGAGTGACACGCAGCAAAGGTCGTTGGGATTGAGATTCGAACCCGCGACACGCTGTCAGGCTGGCATTGCAGCCTAGGGTGCCTGAACCGCCACGCCCAGGCCTACTGTCCAGGATTTTATGTATTATTACCAAACAGACTGAGTGCACTCCTAGGTAGGAAATCATCACAAGAACCACAGCATTTATGTGGTTATATGTGGATATTGCACTTTTCTCCACCAGAGTAATATGCAGCGTTGTATGCCTGGGGCTTGGTGGAGGATTGAGGAGAATGACAACAAGGGAATAAAACCATATGGGTGATTATGCAGCACAGGCTGCCATTGCTCGTTGCATTTTCCTTGGATTAGGAAAGGAGATTAATTATGGACTGTCCCTTTAAGCCCATTCAGGGCCTTTAATTAAACCTCAACCCTTATCTTCCTAACACAAACACGTTCACTCACTCTCTCTCACACACACACACACACACACACACACAGGCACAAGATTGTGACCCTACCACCCTGCTGTGTGGTCACTATCTGTTACAGCCTTCCACTTGGCAGCGAGCACCAAATGGTTGTTACTCCAACCAATCACATTGCTGTTGTTAGCGAGGGGATTTGTAATAGGCTCATGCATGTGTTAAGTACGTTATAATCCAGTAGTAGTCCTGATGCTCATCCACTTAACGCATGCGTTCGTGCGTGTGTTTGTGTGTGTGCTGCTAGAAAATATATCATTGCTTCTACATCCCATCATTCTGATACACACACTACACGTACATCTACAGTATTATGTGTGTGTGTCTTTGTTTTGACATTATTCCAGGTAACAGCATTTATTTATTTTGAGAAATGATTACAAGCCTAAATTGTTGTATATCCATCTCACCTTTGAAAGATACTTCTCGATGACACCCATCATGATAGTCTTATTTGCCCCATGGGCAGATGTTGGATGTTATAAGCTTCATTATAATCCCTTTTAATGGATTACTATACATCATAATCCACTTCATGGCTACTGGACTCTCATGGAATAAACCCTTCAAGACTATGGGGGATTTAGGATGGTAGTTATTTAGGATGGTAGTTATTTGGGCATTATGGTTATTTGAGGCCTCTTCAGTAGCAAAATAAACACGTATTCGTCCTTTAACATGCCTCTGTGTGTGTGTGTGTGTGTGTGTGTGTGTGTGTGTGTGTGTGTGTGTGTGTGTGTGTGTGTGTGTGTGTGTGTGTGTGTGTGTGTGTGTGTGTGTGTGTGTGTGTGTGTGTGTGTGTGTGTGTGTGTGTGTGTGTGTGGGTGTGTGTGTGTGCGCGTGTGTGAGTGTGTGTGAGAAAGAGAGAGAGATAGAGAGAGCATTCATGCACACTTCTTGACCTCATATCTGCTAATATGTTGGTCTCCAGATGTGATTGCGATAACAGTGGCCTCTGCTCTTATGATTGAATAAGAATGAATGCTCCACACACCACACACTACACTTTCACGACACCATGTATCACATCATCATACTACTACACCTTACCACAAAACACCACTACACCCAACACATGACACGCCACACAACTTGTTATGACACTCACAGCACATTACACTATTTTGAGTGTCTTCCAAAATGAGATATCCATTGAAAACAAGTGATGCCTGCTCTCAAAAGGATTGACTGCTCAGTAAATAGCCTAAGTAAATAAATAATGGTACTTTTTAATTGATGAGAAGTAAATTCTTAGTTCATAAAATGAGGAATATTTTACAAACAGAATACTTTATGTTATACTGCATTATGAAGTTCACATTCACAAACCCCATTATAAACATACAAAATGACCTATTTATTTTAATTCTTCCACACATGCACCCATACACCATACGTTTTAATATATTGCTTTTAGTGTTATATGAAAGAACCAACACATGAATACATTTATTTTCTTTATTGTATAAAAAAGAAAAATGTACAAAATCGTGTAGAAAGTAGAAAATAGTTGAAAAAAAAAAAACAGCATATGTACTGCATGAGACTTTAGATTTAGAGACCATAGGAGTCTGTGGCAGCCCACCCCGTCACCAGGAAGTGCACTGTCACAAGAAAACAAAAGAACAGGGAACTCACAAGAGTGGCCCATAGAGTTATATATAACTATATGGAGTGGCCACAGAAAGTCATCCAACAAAAGAAGCTGCAAGGCTTTCACAGGAAGTAACCTAGTGTACATGCTCAGAGTGCCAAGTTGGCATTCTCCAACAGGTTGTATTTCAATTCTCACTATCCGGGTACTCTGAGAGTACAGCTAATGTGTTCATTCATGCCTGTTAGCATTGCAAAGATATCAGATAACATTTTACAGTTTGTTGACTCAGTAGAGACTTATATATACTGTATCAAATTATTCACCAAGGCTAACACCACAACAAAAAATATGGAATTGATGCAAGCTTTAGCTATCTGAACATACTCAAATGGGAGCATGTTTTTGTCCTGTGTAGCCCGGTATCTACCTGTGTATCGTAAGTGTTGTAATCTCACAGTGGTATCATTATGACTTTACAGCAAAAAGTGGGATCTGAATTGAAAACATATATGGATAATATAGCTAAGGCCATGTGATAGTGGTGTAATTGTATGGCAACAAAAAGCACACAAGAACAAGTTAGCCAAAAACCTGGTCATTTTCCTTTTGGCTGTTGGAAGAATTCGGGATTATATTTGGTTAACAAGATAAACAGCGGTTCCAATCTGATGCTTTAAAATTAAAGTCTTGGGATGTTTAAATTTGACGGGGGTTAGACCTAAAGTGGAAGTCATGACAATGAAATGGGTCTGCATTCAGTTCAGTCATTGTTAAATGTATATTACAAACTCAGCTCTGTTAAAGAGCAGATTACTCTAGTCTAGGCCCTTCGCATTTGACAGATTATTTAAAAAAGTATTTTTTAAATGTAATGAAGGTCAATACATCTTCTGCATATTTCTAAATACAGTTTGGATACAAGTTCAACACATTCATTCAATTATGTCATACAATTGTCCTAATTGTAAAATTGCTAAATGTGTTCACAGCAAACAGAGGTAATGACATAATTGCTCTGATCAAATTAAGAGAGCTAACCAAAAATATTATTTGTTTGTCAAATATCTCACAATAGATCATTTTTTCACAAATATCTTCAGCTGAGGTGAGCTTTATCAAATTTATTAACATTTGAACAGAGTGACTTAAATTGCATAATGTGACATCTTTAACTTCCAGCTTATTCAGTCCTGTTTTAATGCAACAGTTTAGGACTATTACGTACATCATCCATAGTTTCAATCATGAATGTAAAGCAAAAATAAATTAAATATTCAAAATACAAAAGTAAAAGAAAAGAAAAAGAAAGCTACAGTGGCTACTTTTCAAAATAAATTATGCTCCTAATGCGAGCTTCAAATGTGTTCTCGTGCTCTCCCAGACTTCAACAGTATATAATACAACTGAAAGGGTCATGGAATACTTCTCAACAATTGAAAGATCGAAATATTTTTTATTTTTTTATTTAAATGTTTTGCAATTAATGGAATACCACCTCAAATCCACTGGATTTAAATTCAAAATCATTCTACTGTTACCAACGGTCGGTCCAAAATACAAAATAACTGCATTTGCAGCAGATCTCCCTAACACAAACAGAGAACTCTCATTTCAATAAGTACTTCTTTTAAAGATCATCGAACTTTCAATATTATTTTAATTTATCTCCCGAAATGTATATACAATGATCAAGTAACTATAAACACTGAACACATATGGGTGAGCCCCAACAGTTATGAACACTGCCAATGGGAACAGTTTGAAGGAATGTACAGTGTCATGTCCATAACTTTCTGTGTGGGTGTGTGTGTGAATGTGAGTCACAGACGATTCACTGGCAATGGGCATAGGTGAAGGAATTATGTGTGAAGCAATTCATTTTCACTACACGTTTTCTGTGCATCTGTCTGTGTGTATAGGCGATTGTCATAATGACAATGATTAGGCCTCATACAACTTAAGGAATTAACAAAAAAGGCACATTGTCCAATGAAATGGTTTCGGATTGTAAAGAGAGTTTTCACCCTGTGCTTTGTGACACAGTGGAACACAACAGCCTTTTCCTACAACACTGCCACAGCACATAGATTCCTAACATGGCAATTCACAGTTTGCAAGAATGCAGCCACACACCAAGACATCCTGAACCATACCCATGTCACATAACATGGGACAGTCCTTTGGAGCATTTGGTTTTAACATCCCTGAAGCACCATGTGGGTGGGGTTTACCAAACAGCACAATACAATAGACAATCCCTGGAGAAATATTTGACGGTTAATTTAGCATACTTTATGTTACTGACAACATACCTGCCTGGTAGCATCTGAATTTTACAGATGCAGTGAACCCCACTCAGTTAGTGTTCAACCATGTTGAAACAAATTAAATGTTTCGCAATGAATAGGTCCAGATCTGGTGTACAAGCACACACGCACACACACGCGCGCGCACACACGCTCACGCACACGCACAGACACACACACACACACACACACACACACACACACACCCAGTACAGTATGCACACAGATCTGTACGCACTTGAGTCACGCTTGCTACATCAAGTGCTTTCCCCCGAGAACTTGAAAAAGACACAAAAAAAGCAAACAAACGTACACCACGTACATAAAGAAAATGACAGCCAGCCAGCCAGCAGACTGCAGTCTGTACCAGCAGACTGACAGATAGACAGACTGTCACACTGACAGATAGACAGACAGGCAGGTTCGAGTTCACAGGCAGCCCTTGATCCATCCCATAATGTGGATGTGCCAGCACCTCCATTCATTGTCATTGGAGCTTAATCTACCGCCCCAAAAAGAAA